>NC_055701.1:29150018-29182518 GCF_017639745.1 Melanotaenia boesemani
GATGAGGATGTTGCTAGATGTCGCTAAATGACGTCTAATTTGCATAATCAGCCTGATACATATAGTTATATTATACGGCACCCGTTCCTCATTGAGAAGCATAAACTATGTTCTTTCGTGTCAGCCTCTGAAAGTCTCCAATAAAACCAGAAAAAGTCGCTTTTTAAAAAAAAAGTGACTTTTTAAAAAAAAAGTGACTTTTTTAAAAAAAAGTCGCTTCTTTTAAAAAAAGTGGCTTTTTTTTAAAAAAAAGTCACTTTTTTAAAAAAAAGTCGCTTTTTTAAAAAAAAGTCACTTTTCAAAAAAAAGTCGCTTTTTTAAAAAAAAGTCACTTTTTTAAAAAAAGTCGCTATTTTAAAAAAAAGTCGCTTTTTTAAAAAAAAGTCGCTTTTTTAAAAAAAGTCGCTTTTTAAAAAAAAGTCGCTTTTTGAAAAAAAGTGGCTTTTTAAAAAAAAGTCACTTTTTTAAAAAAAATTAGCTTTTTTTAAAAAAAGTCGTTTTTTTTAAAAAAAGTCACTTTATTAAAAAAAATTCGCTTTTTAAAAAAAAAGTCGCTTTTTAAAAAAAAGTCGCTTTTTTTAAAAAAAGTCACTTTTTAAAAAAAAGTCGCTAGAGGTTCTGAAAACTCGCTAAATGTAGCGACAAAGTCACTAAGTTGGCAACAGTGCATGAGAGTAGGGTCACATTACCAGAACTCGATCTCCCGAGTTTTATGAATCAATAATTTTTTTCCTTTAAATCAATTAAAATTGATTAATCGGTTTTTAAAACCCAACCCTAATCAAGATTAAATTACACAAACCCTCTAATAATTTAGATTCATTTGTTTTGAGTTCCACCCCTAGTTCATATAAACCAGTAAAAAATAAAATGAAATAAATAATGACCTAACTAAGGAAACCCACAAGTTACATTAAAATCCTCCACCCTGAGCTTCACGAAGAGATGGAGAGAGGACAAGCTCCAGCAGCCCCAGAACCTGCATAAAAACCCGATCGCTTCATTACAGTGTATAACCGCTGGTACAATATAAAATATCCCATAATGCAATGCATAATGTGTTTGGGAATCAGTTCACAGGTTTTTACAGACCACATGAGAAAAGACCAAGAAAAGGACTGAAATTATGGAAACCTGTTCTAACAAAACTAAAACATGAGTGTGTGAAACAAAGAGAGAAAGGAACACACCTGCTCTGAACCATCCAGCTAACATCTTTTATCTGCCAACTTTCCAATCAAGTGCATACTCAAACCAGATCACGTGTTTTGGTAAATGTGTCAAAGGTAGCAAAAAAAACTGTGTTGATTCCATTTGTACTTTTTGTAGTGTCAGAAACTAGAGAACAGTGTACACAGCCAGCTCTGCAGCTAGCCTGTTAGCAGTTAGCTCTAGCACCCCCACAACCCGTAAACGGATTATATAGGAATCATAGAAAACATCTATTCATAACCTTATTTTATCGGTAAACTTGAAACATGACATACTCGGTGAGATCATTTCTAAACTTTGGAATGAAACTTTGCTTTACAACACAGCAAATACACAAACACACACATTCTGAGTTATTTGTCATTCCCACAACAGACACGGCTTGTTTCAGTCATTTCCATAAAGAAACACAAACCTGGAATACTCCCATCTTGTTTAGTAATTCCTACAACACAACTAAAATCCTACACTAAACACACACACTCACTCACACACACACACACACACACAATGCAGCCACAATGCCACTTTACCCTCCAAAGCCTTAAAGTGTCTCTCTCGCGCTCCACAATCTGCTAATAGGAACCAATTAGTCCCCGTTGTACTCTCTCCCAGTAAAAGAGCATTATGGGAATTCCCCCTACTTAACACCTTTCCTTTTCTAAACAGGCACCCAATTAGACGCCTAAAGGACAAAGTAACAGAGGACAAGTGGAGGCCTCTGGAGAGAGACAGAGGGACTGTAGGTGAAGTATGTGTGTGACGATGAATACCTCTTTCTGTTCACAACCGATTAAAAAAAGCTGAATAAAATACTGATTTTATTCTAGCATCTTATCCTGTAAAAACAAACTGCATAAAGGCACAAAAATAAAATATTGTTGCTCTATGAGCATGCCTACTGATATTTGTAACAAAAAAGCTTCTGTTTGCATTGGACTAAATATTGTGAAGCAGCAAACAGCAGGTTTTTCTATACAAGCGTCAGTAGGCATACTCATAAGGAGTCGTGTTAAAATTATGTTGCAGCTATATTTATCTTTGGTGCCTGTTGTGTCCATTTAAAACTTTCATTAGACAGAAATAAATAACAAATATGAATGTTGCACTAAAAGAAACAAGACATTTTAAGTAAAGTGTAATCATCAAGCTGGAGAAAACATGATGTTCAGCTTAAACTTGTGGATGAACAGAAAAAATCTTAATTCAGTTTTTGCAGCATATTTCTCATCTAAATAACAATCCAAAAATAAATAAATAAATAATTAGTTAACTGAGTTTAATGCTGGAGGTTTGTCTCTCAGATATGAGTGCACATCTGTACTGCATGCACACACAGAAATACACCATGGTGACAGTTTTCCCATGACAGCATGGGAATTCCTCGGCTTAGGAGTCATTCTGGAGAGTGATACAGAGAGGGTGATGGGAGGGGTTGGGAGAGGGGAGGTCGGCCGACCCAGAAGTGGTCCACTCTCAGCTGCCTGCTTTGTGCATACACACAGAAACATGAGAGGTTAGCTTGGGTGAACGTCTCTTCTGTCTCTGTATGAACAGACCCAAAGGCCTCAAGATCCATTCACTCCATGGACTTTTTCTATTGGACAAGTGTTAAAACTTTCTACCATTGTGGAAGCAAAAGTATCCTTCGTAATACCAAAGTAATACCAAAGATCAACAACTGTGTTAGAAAAATTATGTTGACAATGTTGACACAATTAAAAAGTTGTTTTAAAAGAATGTATTTTTAAAATTTATGTTATGTTGTATGACATGAAGTTGCATTGCATCAGGTTGCATTACTCTGAATGTTGCTCCCATATTTTAGGTCTACTACTCTTACATTATGTCGCACTATTTTACGCCATCTTCGTGGCATTTAGTGAGGATGTCTTATCCTGAGTGGTGTTTCCCATTGCTCCCAAATTTCAGGTATACCTAAGTTATATTACGTCACAGTACATTTAATTGTTTTGCACTGTATTGTGCTACATTGTGTCGCTTCACGTTGCGTCCCGTTGCGTTATGTGACGTTACATTGTGTTACAATGTGTCCCGTCGTGTCACATCACATTATCCTGTATTACATCATGTCCCATCGTGTCACGTCATGTCCCGTCATGTCACGTCATGTCACGTCACGTCCTATCATGTCACATCCCGTTACGCTGCATTACATAATGTCCCGTTGTGTCAGGTCATGTCCTGTCATGTCACCTCCCGTTACACTGTGTTACATCATGTTCCTTGTGTCACGTCACGTTACGCTGTGCTACATCATGTCCCTTTGTGTTATGTCATGTCCTGTGGTGTCACATCGTGTCATGTTAAGGTGCATTACATCATGTCCTGCCGTATTATGTCATGTCCTGTCGTGTCATGTTGTCTCACGTCACGTTACGCTGCGTTACATTATGTCCCGTCATGTTGTGTAATGTTACGCAGCGTTACATCATGTCCCGTTGTGTCCCGTCATGTCCCGTCATGTCCCGTCATGTCCCGTCATGTCACGTCATGTCACGTTGTGTCATGTTACGCTGCGTTACATCATGTCCTGCCGTATTATGTCATGTCCCGTCGCGTCACATCATGTCACGTTGTGTAATGTTACGCTGCGTTACATCATGTCCCGTTGTGTCACGTCATGTCCTGTCGTGTCACGTCATGTCCTGTCGTGTCACATTGTGTCACGTTACGCTGCGTTACATTATGTCCCATCGTGTCACGTCACATTACGCTGCATTACATCATGTCCCGTCGTGTCACGTCATGTCACGTTGTGTCATGTTACGCTGCGTTACATCATGTCCCGTTGTGTCACGTCACATTACGTTGCATTACATCATGTCCCGTCGTGTTATGTCATGTCCCGTTGTGTCACGTCGTTACGCTGCATTACATCACTTCCCGTCGTGTTATGTCATGTCCTGTTGTGTCGTGTCACGTCCTGTTACGTCACGTCACGTCACGTCACGTCGTGTCATGTTAGGCTGCATTACATTATGTCCCGTCGTGTCACGTCACGTTACGCTGCATTTCATCATGTCCCGTCATGTCCCGTCATGTCACGTCATGTCACGTCATGTCACGTCATGTCACGTTGTGTCATGTTACGCTGCGTTACATCATGTCCCGTTGTGTCACGTCACATCCTGTCGTGTCACATTATGCTGCATAACATTATGTCCCGTCATGTCATTTCACGTCCTGTCATGTCCTGTCACGTCCTGTCACGTTACGCTGCTTTACATCCCGTCCCGTTGTGTTATGTCATGTCCTGTTGTGTCGTGTCACGTCATGTCACGTCACGTCACCTTACGCTGCGATACATCATGTCCCATCGAGTCCCATTGTGTCACGTCATGTCACATCATGTTACACTGCATTACATCATGTCCCGCCACGTTATGTCATGTCCTGTCGTGTCATGTCATGTCATGTCATGTCACGTCACCTCACGTCACGTCGTGTCATGTTACGCTGCATTACATCATGTCCCGTCGTGTCACGTCACGTTACGCTGTGTTACATCATTTCCCATCGTATTATGTCATATCCTGTCGTGTCACGTAACATTACGCGGTGTTACTTAATGTCCCGTCGTATCCCGTCACGTCCTGCCGTGTCACATCGTGTGACGTTACGCTGCGTTACATCAGGTCCCATTGCTTCACGTCACATCCTGTTGTGTCATTATCAACAATGGTGACTTGACTACACTGTCTAGAACCTTATTATAACAACTTCTGTAGCTTGTCAACCCTTCACAGTATATGACATGCAATGATGTGATGAATGACGTGACATGATGTAATGCTTTTCATATACTGCTTCATGAGACCTTGAAGTATTTGGAGACTCTGCTTCCATCTAAATGTAATCTTTAATGCAACCTGGAGCAGCTCTTACTAAACATTTGTAAATCCCGAGAGACGTTTGTAACTATTATGAGACTAATTTCTCTCCATACAAACTGACCCTGACCAGTGTCTCCATTTAACTTTTAATAACTTGGCTAAGATTATTAATAATTATTAAAGAAACCGTTAAGTTTTGCTTTAATATTTTACCTGAAGTAACACATTGCATTAAGATATTTTCTTGGATTATCGTAACCTGCATCAGTTAAACACAGAAAACATGCTGTAAACAGGAATCACATATTACTCAGAAAACTGAGCTGAATGGGATTAAAAATACATGGAGTTTTTCTTAAACATGACAATGTCAGAAATGTTATTGACAGACCTACTGTGATCTAATCACTTACAAGGGTTTTATTTTGCTGATTTACATCTTTGTAACTAGATAAATGATCATCTCACTGTGGGTTCTGGAGCAGTGGAAGAAGGTTTACTGTGTGTCTGGGGATGCATGTTGTAAGAGCATGATAGCAGCAAACAGTTTTCAATGTCTGTAAAAGTTCCCAGCATTCATGACAATAATTTTTCTTGCATGAACTAGAGGCAACTCTATCAGGCTACAATTCAAAACCATGCCAGCACATCTCAGGCTCAGGAGATACTACTTCCCTGGTTTTTTCCTGTTTACAGTCCTTATATATTATAGAAAAAAGTATTAAAGCAACATTTAATTTCAGTCTTTCCTCTTTACAGTGTGAATGTTCAGCCCAGATCCAGCAGCTCTCCCTCCCTCCCCATGCACTTCTGCAGCTTGAGCCATTATTCACCATTTACAGTAGAAAACAAGCGAGCCTATTAATAACAACCCAGACTGGTTTATACTGTTCTGGGCTGCTTCATAAACTGGGTGACGTTGAAGAGTTGTATGCCCAGCTCGAGCTCTGCTGTCCCTGCCAGCAGCGTACACACACAAACATGCATGCACACACACACACGCGCACACACGCACACACACACACACACACATGGAGCATCCTGAGCCTCTCTTTCTGAAGGAAATACCAGAGGCACTGAGAGATGGAAACTCTCCCTGTCACTTCAGCTGAACCACTCTGCCCAGTTAAACCAGTTAGTTTCTATTTTGACTCTAAAGTTTATGCACCAAGTTTTCAATATAACTGTTCTGGTTTGTTAAGAGTACAATTTCTTTTCTTTACAACCTTTCAATGAGGAGACAGTAGAAAGATCACTAGGAATGACCTAATGAATAAATCCCAGTTCACTGCTCCTCCATCCTACAGCAGAAAGAGTGCCTGTTTTGCTCAAACTGGGATCACAAACTTATGATCCTTGTCACTGCTGTGACTGCACTGGGTCTGCACTCATCTCATCAGAGCCTTGTTATAGAGGCTTTAAGCTTTCAGTCTTAAATACAGCAGAAGGCGTGTACAGTCTTTTTAGGAGCATAGTGCAGTTGAGAGAGAGGTGTTTTCTTGGTGAATGTACGATAGAAAACCGTGGTTGACCTAAAACTAGGGATTTTGTTATTACCTTTTCAGTGTGTCAAGCTACATTTGTAGAATTTTCTTTCTCTGTGGTATCTCTTTCTGTGAGAAGTAAATATCTTTTGGAGGAACACAGAAGACCAAAGAACAGAAATAGTAAAACTATACTGTTGATGAGGGAAATGGTGTGATCCAACAGTTTGTGTTTTTTCTTCCTGGCGGTGCTTCGTGCCGCCAAGTGACATTTTTCACACCAGTCAACAGATGTGTGTGTGTCAAGCAGTGTGTCAAGCTCCACCGTTTTGGGTCGGATTGGTTAGACTGACACCCAAAAAGAAAAGTTCCCAAAAAGATAGGATGGGGGCTTTAGTGGAAACGAGGCGCAACAACATGAAAAGATGAAAATCAGCTTTTATAATACGGTTACACCTTATTTGATGAAGAACCCTCCCCCAACCCCACCCCCAGTTTAACCTCTGAAACTTCTTCATTTTTTGCCTAAAACAGTTTTTTTGGAAACAGACCCCTGTGGACCCTTGCTGATGTAACTGATGTAACTGGTCAGAAATCAGTATTTACTGAATCTACAGTTATGGCTGTTGCCTGGAATGGTACACATCATTCATATATCAGGAATCTTATCTTTCCTATGGTATATAACATGTGGAGGTAGTTGGAAGGAAGACTGAGTAAAATACACATTTATTTGTCATGTCCTGCCCACAGGACGTCTGGAACGAACAGGTTAATAAAAAAAATAAATAAATAAATAAATAAAATCAGGGCGTGCAAAGTTCCAAGTTAATTGCTTAATTTCCCCAAAAAGAGCTTGGCCAGAGGGTAGTAATGGCTTCTGAAACTGATGGCAATTCACCACAACATGGGACATGTTGAGCATTTCTACATAGAAAAAGGTTCACAGGTTATTTTTAGGTCACAATGAACAAAGAATAGACCAATTCAAATCCGTCCAACGTCAAATAATTGGAATAGCAACAGAGTGGTGAACAACTGTTAAGTATGAATCTGTAATAGCGCGACGACAATCTCACTAAAGAACACAACCCCTCTGTGTATCACCCGGAGAGAAGTTTGTGTCGAACGCGGAAGCGCCGCGGTGGCGTGGAGCTTTCCGTCTATCCCACCAGGAGCGTTTCAGAGCAGAGCGCCTCTGCCACGGCTGGATTCTCCAGTTCTCTCCATCATGCAAGAGTTGCAACATTGCAAAATAGTTAATGCACTTATGGGCATTTAAAGAGAACAATAAACCCAAAAACTGTTATTTAGTCGGTCTGACCGGGTCTCACGTGCTTGCTCTTTATTTCTTTATAGCAGAGATAAGCGGTGTGATTTTCCACCTCCTTGTGGAACATAAACATGGCAAGTATGACGTGAGACCCTCTCTCACCTGATGGCTTGGTGCCTGTGCTACCGGTTATGACGTAATGTTGATGTTTCAGAGTAAAACATGATCTAAAGTCTCCACATAGGGTTTTGTTTTTTAAATGGATGGGATTCTCATCGACTGACTTCCTGCCTGAACGATTGCCCTGCTCTAGACTGACGCGGTTTCCAAGCAGTAAGCGGCACCACGGCATTCCAGAAACGCTGTGTGTCGCGCCTGGTAGAAGCACTCTGATTGGCTACAGTTGCCTTGAGGCCGCTCCACGTTCGGTGGCGCTTAGTCGTAAAACGTAATCATTTTCATGTTGATGGGGAGCTGGGTCATCCGGACTTTAATCTAATTCAGTGTTGTTTTCTTCTATAGTTAGGTGAAAGTGGGAGGATGCATTCTGGGACAGAATAGTTCATCATGCTTGACTCAGATTGAGGGTAAAAATCTGTGTGTAAAATATCGTTTGTAAAGTTTGAAAAGTGCAAAATGTAAAATGTGTTAAATTGTTTTATGTGTTTAAATTGCTTAAGGGTGCCTGTTGATTTAAAAATACGTTTGCTACCACCCAAACTGTTTTCCACATTTCTATTATGAGAATAATTTCCTCCATTTTTAGCCAGATTATCATTCGATGATTAAAACACAAATTATGTTTATTGAAAAAACATGTATTCAGATACATTTTTCTTGGCCTAAAATCCTCATATTTAAAAGGAATCTGCAGCTGTTACTGTGTGCTGGTGGCTGATTTAAACCCTCACCAGTAGCAGAATGGATGTCACCAGTATAACCAGTGAGTGTGACGGCAGTGAAAGACCATCATTCCATTCAGACTGTGACTTCTGGAACTGATGGGAGGCAGACGGACAGGGTATGAAGGAAGGGCTAGACAAAGGAATGAAAGAGGGAGTGGAAAAGAGAGAGCGTTTGGATTAAGGCCTCCCAGGGGAATACCCACTTACTTTCGCTGTGGAGCGAAACAGAGATGGAGGGAGGGTTAGTTTCTTATCTCTTCATTTGACACCAGAAAGCCTCTCTCTTTCTAGCTTTCAGTCTACCTTGTTTTACCACTCTTGTCTTTTTTTTCCTTTCACTTTCAGTAATCTCTCTTTCTCCTTGCCTCATTCTCAGTCCATTTATGGCTTTATTTTCAGTCCTTTCAGCTCAGTCAGCCTCCATCTTGTTCAACCTTCTCATAAACCACTTCTTCTCCGCCTAATTCATTCATTTATTGTTCAGAGCAACATTAAACTCAACACTTCTTCCTTGAGTAGAGATTAAAACTGATGATTAAGAAGGACTTTCCCGCTGCTTCGGTTTGTTTAAATTGTTCACAAAACTCACTTTGAATACAGCAAAACACTTAAATTGATTAACACACGTTACTCAGACTTTACTGATAGATAATGGACTGACACGGGGCGTCGAGGGCCGGAGTCCTGAATCTGTAACTGGATTTTCTCATCGTTCCTCAGCTTGCTGCATGAAATCTGAGCACAAACTTACCTCCTTCATCACCTCCTTTACCATCTTATAACCACATTTTTGTTTTTCCTTCTACCTTTCCTTCATCCTCCTTCAGGTGCACTTTGCTCAGGCAGTAGCTTGTAAGCAACACCACATGGTGAGCGGATGTATGACATGTCATGATGTCATCGTGTTGATGCCAAATGTGGTGAACAATAAGAATAATTAGACTAATTAGAATTTATTGTTTAACAACCTTTGAAAGGTTTCCTGCAGGTTTACTGGACAGTGACACATCATTAATATTTCAATTGAACAATACTTTACTGATTCTTCTAATTAAAATTAAAATATAAATATATATATAAATGGGATGACATGAGTCAGCTGCACCTTTTCACCCTCCATAGTGTCTATGAAGGGTTTTACTTTGTGCTGCTAATGCATTTATTTATAGGAAATCTCGTGTTTCATACAGACATATTTCCTGTTTTTAGGTGATTAACGACTAGCGTTACAGCTGCCACTTCACCAGAAGCAGGTAAAAGAAAGTCTTCAGGAACAACAACAAATGGATAAAAGTCCAAGTTTATTCATTTCCTGCAACAGCAGTTGGCCAAAGTGCTGAACAACAAACACTCCACAGTTTAAAATAAAACACTACACAATAAAACAAAAAAATAAAGAATAAAATCAATAAAAATGGAGTAGAGACGGATGAAGAAACATAAGGATGACAAGAAAAAGGGAACAAGGTGTTTTTTTAATGTAAATAAATGTAAATAATCTTTTACTCGGGTAAAGTTGGAGGTAACTCTGATCTGCTGCTGGAGGCCTGTTTCACTGCTCCGCCTGCCGGCGAACGCACCCTGCAGTAGAGGCCACAACACACCCATTTACCCATCTTAACGAGGAAACAGCAAACACGTTCGTGCACACACATTTATAAAATATCAGCAGACGATCATCCACAAGACACACGCTAAATCTCCCTCATTCACTACATCGACCTCGAGACACTCGTCCAAATCCACACAGACACAAGCTCATAAATGCTCATACAGCACAAGACCCATGCAGTCAAATAAAGCAAACACACTGACAGGCTACGTGTGTGTGTTTGATGGTTGCCGCAGGCCGCAGCTGCTATCAGAGCTAAGACGATTACCACACGTCATTTGTCATCTGGATGGTGGCAACATATAGCCTTACATTTAATTTACCATGCTGCCATCACACACTGGGGGGCGGACAGCGGTTGTGTGTGTGTTCTATTGACCCATATGAACAAAGCCCTGGAGGAAGGAGAGAGAGAAAAGAAAAAGAAAAAGAGAGAATAATTGAAAGAGAACAGGGAGAAGGGAAATGTTTGTGTGTGTGTGTGTGTGTGTGTGTGTGTGTGTGGATGCAGGGAGAAATGAACATTCACCGCCTCAGTACACAATATGATAGATGTCAACGCAAACAGATTGACACACACACACACACACACGCTTGTGCAGCTGTCCTTATTAGGACATTACAATGTCTCCTGTTCTTTGAGGACGACCAAACTGAGACACCAACAGATTTATGGCGTTCCTCTTCGTTAAGCTACGCTCAATAAACACATCAGACCCAAACCCAATCAGAGCCACAGAAATGACATTTTATCCTATTAGAAGCAGCTTTTAATCCCCCCAAAAGTAGAGTCCCAGCGAGCGCTTCACACATCGCTCTCTTACCAGAAAAGGTCCCAGTGCGATGAAACCATGAGAGCGTGCACATGCGCACACACACAAACATTAAAAACTGATAGTCTAGTGAGGACAAGCTTTTGTCCATCCTTGTCTTTTTTCCCATTAATTGTTCCAAATTCATTTTGCATTTGTTTATTTATTTTTCCTGAAATCTAATTTAATTCACATCAAATATATTTTTTACCACAAAATAAAGAAATCTGTGTGAAACTGCAGCACAAACACACTTGGAATTGATCGAACACACCTCGTGCTCTTTCAATAAGTTATCAAGAATTAAAAATTGACAAGAGGAGCTGATCAAACATCTCAGACTCTCCATGTTTTTTTATATTTGTACAGCTCTATGCAGTCGTCTCATCCATCTTTCTTTTCTTCACTACCTTCTTTTTGAGTCTCTTACTCAGCGATGTGCATCACATTATGTACAATAGATCAGTGAGTGTGTGTGTGTGTGTGTGTGTGTGTGTGTGTTATGGGTCTAATAAATGTAGAGAAGTACAACAAAGGCAGACGGATGTTAACACAGGATTGCATCCTCATCTTGCATCTCTTCCCTGCAGGGTTCTCTAAAATTTAGCCCAGCACAGGAGAAAGCGATAAGTTAGAACTCGGTGTGGATGATGATGAGGGACGAAGCAGAATGAGGAAGAGGCTGACAGAAAGTGGAGGGAAAAACTTGTAAAAAACACTTCCTGAAATGTTGTTGGGGTAAAAAACATGTTTGAGTTGCATCTTTGTATTTAATCAATACAAAGATGAAATATAACAGTTTTATTTTAGGAACAGAAACTCAAAAGGTGCAGATTACAAAATGAAAAGGAAAGAAAAATGTTTTATGTTTACAATCAAACTCTGAAACTACCAGTTCCCATTATGTAACTAAACTACTGCTACACTGACCAGCATTTCAGTATAAAAAATACACTTCATCAGGTGTACAAGGAGGTCCTGATGAAGAGGAGGACCCGGTAGTAGAAGGCGGTCCTGATGATGAGGACGACCCGGTAGTAGAAGGCGGACCTGATGATGAGGACGACCCGGTACTAGAAGGCGGACCTGATGATGAGGACGACCCGGTAGTAGAAGGCGGTCCTGATGATGAGGACGACCCGGTAGTAGAAGGCGGTCCTGATGATGAGGACGACCCGGTAGTAGAAGGCGGTCCTGATGATGAGGACGACCCGGTAGTAGAAGGCGGACCTGATGAAGAGGACGACCCGGTAGTAGAAGGCGGACCTGATGATGAGGACGACCCGGTAGTAGAAGGCGGACCTGATGATGAGGACGACCCGGTACTAGAAGGCGGACCTGATGATGAGGACGACCCGGTACTAGAAGGCGGACCTGATGAAGATTTGTTATTTATTTAATCTGCTTGTGTTTTCGAGTTTTTAACTAATCAACTTTGTAGTTGCAGTGTAAAGACCGCAGATTGTAGAGTGAAAATGAAGATTAATCTGTAGGTAAATAGTGCTGTAAATGTTACCTGCGGTGGGGAGGAGGATCTACAAATGCAAGCTGACTTTATTAAAACACCAAAAATGTCCGTAAATGTAGGTGCAAACACGTTAAAAATTCAGCACGCAGCAGTTGGCTATGATGCAACTCTGCACTGCGTGTATTCACAGACAGAAGCAGGGATAGAGAAGGGGAGGAACATGGAGCTCGGCTTTGTCCTCCGCTGCCTCCTCTTCAGATCCATATTACACCTCTTTTTTGTTTGTTGTCTTTTACTCAGATTTAGAGGTGATGTTTAGCTCAGCAGGATTAGCATCTGCCCCGTGTACAGAGGCCACAGCTCCTCATTGTAACCGGTCAATGTTATAGTCTCAGCCTGGGGCCTGAATCCACACGGATCAAAGATTCAACAAGAGCCAGACTTTTAAATAAAACCCCCAAAAATTAGTTTTGTTTTTTTTCTCTTTTAACTTTTACACATTTTAGAGGGAAATAGAAAGTGAAAACAAGTTGAGGAAGAGGAAGAGGACAAAGAGGATAGTCTGCCCTCCTCTCTGTCCCCACCATCCTTCACAGCTGGTTCCACACTGGACCCAGATTCTGACCCTGTTTCCCTCCACGGTGACTTCAATAAACAACATTCATCTTTACTACAAAGACACAGCTGAGACGTCAGAGGAAGATAGCGATGACGAATACAAGAAAGGAGGAGATGAGGAAGAAATTCAGTCAAGCAGGTCATCATCTCGTCTCAGCAGAATCAGTGAGAAGAACTGAGACGAGATGATGAGGAGGAGGGAGGGATGAAAGGAGGAGGAGAAAACACGTACAACCCCCATTTCTCCTCCTTCTAATGAGCGTCACAAGTTAACAAATTCAGCCCTGTGTTTCAATTCTAGCTTCTTTGGCTCAGCAGGCTCTTACTCCTCCCCCTCCTCCTCCTCCTCGGCAGCACTGATATGGTAAACGGGAGGAGGCGCGGAGCTCCTCACCGCCTCCTTTGAAGTCATGTACAGAGCGGATTATGTAGTGGAGCGCCCAAGTTGAGATCTGCTTTAACCCTCTTACATCCTATTCTGTGATTTTACTGTATTTGATAGTTTTATTTCATTTTCTAAAAGCAGGATTATTCATGTTGAGGCCAATAACACCAAGCAGAGCTGACAAGTGGAGGAAAAGAGGGAGGAAGGTGAAAAGAAATACACAGGGCCTGCATAAAGAAGCCATGTTGAAGGTTACAGAATAAATTCCAACCAGAATAAAATTAAATGAATCTTTATTAGTGGCATGTACCCACTACAGGATAATCAGGCCGATTTTTGTCCCGATCTCCCCGTACAACCCAAGCCAGCGAAGGCCAGATTGTCTGATGTCTGCAGACGACAAGGTGTCTGACTTTCTTGTGGGGTGCATGAGAGGGATTTTGTCTGGTCTGATCTGCTCGGAAGGCCTCAGACGGAGAGATCGTAAATAATGACCGTGTGGTGTGGCGCTCCGAGAGGAGCCGAGCACACACAGTGTGTAATGTCCTGTGTACACAACAAAAGCCAACCAAGACGCGAGCTGACTGACGGAAGAGGAAGTAAAAACAAACAAAGGGTTATTTATGAAGCATTATTCCCTTTACTGGTAGTTTGCCATGACTGTGGTCACATGACATGCTAGCATCTAGCAGACAGCCCTGCTCTCCAAGGAATTCTTCTGGTCATTTTTACTCACCTCCAACTTTTTTCATGATATTGTTTCTTTTTTGACCTGGACGAGCCGGTAGAAGGTGGTCCTGATGAAGAGCACCACCATAGCTTTTTTTCTTTTTTTAATTCTTCTGCAAATTAAATATTTATTCATTTTTTATTTACTTTTTTACTTAAAAACTACCAGGATCGAAATTAAACATTTTGCTTCACTGGTTTGATCATTTTCTGAATGACATGAATAAAAGACGCTGTTATACAGAATGTCTTTAAGTCCAGTATCAGCACAGGTAATATCAGCACAACGTGCATCAAATTCAAGTGGTAAGGAAGACCTGGTGTTTTTACTTAGAAAGTCTGGCAACTCAGTCTCTTTTTTTCTGGAAGGTTCTGGCTCCAAACATAAAAAACATACTATATAAACTCCAGGCTAGTCTAACCATGCTTTTAAAATTGGTTGGAGCCGGAGGAAAAATGCTGCCTGCCCACCCTCGTTTATAAACTACAGCTAACAAGTCGCTGCAATGCTCTGAGCTTTGTGAGTAACTTGGTTACAGCACAGCATGCTAACGTAGAGCTCACATGCTGTCTGAGGTATGTGGACTGGAGAAAGGGGAATACACATTATGACATTCCCCAGGTCTGTCAGACAGCACAGAAGCTGACAGCCGGTCTCAGAGTAACTCCGGCTTTTAGCTGTCAGTCAGCTGCTGCCTTGGGAAAAAAGCAAGCCCAGGCTTTACAAAGATGTTTTCACATTTTCAGAGAAGTAGAAAAGTGCTGAAACAGCTGCAGTAAAAAGGATATTTTCTTAAATTAAAATAAGATGATGGAAATGTTTGACTTCTCGATAGATGTATGGTATATTTACATGAAATCTTTATGGGTTTTCTCTGTCACAGAGGTTTATTATTCTGGAGAATTGGGAGGAAATCTGATGGAGCAGTACCACAGAAGCACAAATTATTGTCATCTCAAATTATGAAATAATGCTGAGTCACTTTTGAATCAGACTTTGTTTTACATTGTCACTATTTTCTGAACTGAAGAACGTCCATGCTGCTCTGCATCATTACATCAACGTATCCCACCACTGACCGCCAGAGGTTCAACATCTGCCATCTCATCCCTAAATATAAGACAGAACAAATGAATGAAGGAATCAGCACAACCATTTAAAGTTATGCTAAGCAGTAAGTTGTCCAACAATTCTGAGAGAATTCCTGGAGGAACAGCAGAAACACTCCGGCTTGTTGTAATGGGGGGAATTTGCTGTTCCTGGCCTCCTGACAATTAGTTGGGCCCACTTCTGAATTATTTCCTTCTTCCTCTAACTGATGGTGCTCTGAATGCTTACTTAAGATATTTGCTATATTTAACCTGTTACGCTCTGATATTTTTTTAGAAAAAGCATCAAACCCAAAGTAAATAGAGAATATCGTCCCAATAGTCAGGTTCATCTTTATGTTCTTGGTGTCTGGGGACATTTAGGGACCTAGATGTTATTGATCACCTCCAGCAGCTAAATCATTTCCAAACATTAATGTTTGAACTGAAATATAATTGCAGTCTGGTTTTGTGAACATCGGGGTCTAAACTTTGAGCAACAGTAGAAAATAAACACCATTGTCCTATTTAATTTTATTTTTACCTTTCAGGGCTGACTGGGCTAAATCAGGATTTTCCAGTCCATGGTTTTTTTTTCACGTCAAATCATGTTGTGTGTTATTAGTACAGATTTTCGTAGTTTTATGTATTATTTTACTCTGTATACGGTGAGAAGGTGACGCCCAAATCTGTACTTGATGTGTTGCTTTTATCACACGAAGTTAAAGGCAAACAGTCATTAAACATATACATGACATGCAGAAATAGGGCCAAAGTGTTTCAACTTTATATGGAATTAAAAGGCAATAAACTGAGTTTTTCTATTTCATTTTAAGTTATGCTCCATTGATCATTTTAAGGAAACACCAGAAAACCAAGAAGATATAACACAGATCGGTACAGGGGTCAGCAACTACATTTGGCCTAGGGCCAAAATTTTTTCCTACCAACTTTCTGTGGGCTCTAGTGTTCTTTATTGTTCAGCAAGTAGATGAGAGGGTGGGTCAGGGAGACCTGGGATCGAATCTGGTCTGTATGAAGTGGCTTCCAGTAAAGACTGCATCCACACCAGCAACAAAAGTTATTGTCCTCGACTTTTCGCTTCCACTATCTGGGGGAAACTCCCGACAGAAACAGCTGTGAAACTTTCCTCCTCTACACCAAGCTCAGGAGGTGGAAGAGAGGCGATTCCTCCTGGGTGAAGCAGCAGCTAGCATAGGGCTATGCTCCCTTCACTTTACCTGGCAGCTAGCAGCACATAGCTTCAAGATTAGCTGTGTTCACTTTACCCAGCTGCTAGCAGCAGCTAGCTTCAAGATTAGCTGTGTTCACTTTACCCAGCTGCTAGCAGCAGCTAGCTTCAAGATTAGCTCCCTTCACTTTACCTAACAGCTAGCAGCTGCTAGCTTTCGGTTTAGCTCCCTTCACTTTACCCAGCATCCAGCAGCAGCTAGATTCAGGATTCACTCCCTACAATAATTCATATGCAGATTTGATCCTCCCAGAAATAATCTTCTTCAAACTGTTAATGAGTCAGTACAGTAAACTGTTACCAAACAAACACCATTATATTAAAACTTTATGTATTCCAGTTGCATCATTTAATGTAGACCTGGTCTAGGCCTACATGATGACCTGGTCTACATGATGGCATGCACATGACATGATATTGTGCATGCATGTCTATGCATCAGAAAACATCTAAACTTTAAAAACTTGCTGAACTGAAGAATTGATGTAACACAGCAGTAAAGATCCTCATGTTAGAATAAGCATACTTTTTTCTAGCTTTGACATGTTTCCCCTTGGCCACTTTGAACATAGGAAATAAATTACATGCACAACATTGTGGTTCAAACTTGTATGAACATCAGATTTCACTTTTGTTTACAGGCACAAACAGAATCCAGGTCATCAGTGGGAAACTTCCATTAAACGACACTGAGGACACTCCTTCATCAATATGATATTTCAGCCATTTCTTCGACCACAGCCGCTCATTTTGCAGCTGTTTACAGCCATGTGGTGTTTATGTGTGTGTGTGTGTGTGTGTGTGTGTGTGTGTGTGTGTGTTGTAGGGCTGAAGGAAGTGGATCAGTCCATCACCACCTTCACACTCCACAACTCAGTCAGCCTCTGGCCACTGCTACACACAAACACAAGTTAATAGAAAATAGGCTGGAGCTGTGATGCCGAGTGTTGAAGCAGCTGCAGCAGCAGCAGCAACTGCAGGTTTAAACTCTGATTGTGTTTTACTTCTCTGCTGTAAAATAGAAAATGATGCTCCGTTCTAGTAGGTTCATCTGTCCTCTCAGTCACACCATTATAAACAAACATGGAAACAACATGAATCTTCTGAAGATCGTTTATCAACATAATGCATTACAAGAAAATTAAATGAATGAAAAAATGAAAAGAAAGAGAGATCTCTGGGTCTCAGAAGTCCAAATAAATAAATAAATGACAGTGACCAGATTGAGCCTCATCATATAACTGAGCTGGTAAATGTTCAATTACTCTGTGGTCACCTTTATAACATTCTGTTTCCAGCAGCTTTATCGCTGATCTGCTGAATAATCATAACTGATATTACATTAGCCGTAGAGGATTTATCCAAATAAAAGCTGAAAAAAGACCAATAAATTCAATTCTGTCTATTTATAGCATCAATTCCCAAACAAATATATTCAAGGTCCTTTAAAGTTACAGAACTATTTAATTAGATTATCCCGTTTCTCTGAGAGGAACAAAAAATAATTTATGAGAATAAAAAAGTGATTAAAATGTGAGGGAAGAAATATTCAGCTGGAATAAATGTTTCTGTCTACAAGCTCTGATTCTGAAAGATGAAGAGACAACAAAGTGTGGAACCCAGAAAGACGAAGAAAGAAACAAAGAAATCAGAAGGATGAAGGCGAGGGGAGCAAGAGACGGGCAGACGGTTAAAGTTAGAAGGGAGGAAGAGGAGGAAGAAGAGGAGCAGAATGTATTTAAATGCAAGCCTGTGTTAATGAGTTTGGTCAGAGTGTGGAACAGTCTTTTAAAGCGGCTATCATTCTCATTAATGTAGTGAATGAGCCGCTGATAGCTGTCATGGACCTCACACTCCAATTAACAACAACATACAAACCTATAGGCATGCACTCTAACACACACACACACACACACACACACACACACACACACACACACACACACACACACACACACACACACACACACACACACACATCAGGTGTCTGCAAAGGGCTCCATGTGTGTAACTGGGCAAAGAAGTTTCAGTATTTGCATATATGTGTAAGTATGTGTGAGGTTGTGTCTACATCTATCACAGGACTGGGAGAAGGTCTGGGTAAGGAGGGGAAATGTGAGTGAGTGCACTTTGATTTACTGAGAAAAAAAAGGCAATTTACAAATTCAGCATTTCTGTTTTTTAATGAGTGTTCACTAAGCTGCAAGATAGAAATGCAAATTCCTGTCAACAGGCCGAGCCGTCGTGCTGAAAAATTAATGGAATCTTCCTTTAATTTGGCCAAACTGGGAAACAATATGCTGCCAGTAAACAGAGAGGCACTTATTTACTGCCTGTTGGTGGAAGAAATCTATTAATTGTTTAATTTCTCTCGTTTGGACATGAATATTTTTATTCTTATGCTGCATCTTTAATTCTGCTTTTCTTCCTAAAGTGGCTGGACAGAAGGGAGAAGTTATCACAACTACTTCTGCCTCAGCTTCCATTTTCTCCTGATGTTAATATGCCTTTGCTTCATTTGAGCTCATGTGTTGCAATGTGAGCTTAAATCATCTTCAAGAGAACGTAAGAAAGAAAAAAGGGATAACTTATTTACATTCCTACACCCTGGGCAGGTTTCAGATGCCTGTAACCGGACATGTCTGTTAAACAGTAACAGGAAACTTTAATCATGTTACTGAAACCTTTACTTTTTTTTCTTTTTAGCATTTAACAATTCTGCAACTTCACAGCGTTCAGATCAGAGCGAAGCAGCGCTCTCGCTACACCACTGTTAGTTATATCTAAAGTTTTCTTCTTACAGAGCAGAGCCTTGCCTCTGAGAGCACATCCATATGTAGGATGAGAGTTACATGGTGTCAGATCACAGGAAAGGGAGGGATACTCTGGAACTGACAGCTTCTTCACCACCAAGAGAACACTTAACTTTTATACACCACGTTCCTCCATTTTCTTAGCATCGTAGCAAACATAGCATTAGCCTTTTTTTCCTTTAAAACATGCCTACCAGGCTGTGCATTAAAGAAGATAGCAAAGTGCTCTCTTGCCAGATGTCAAGGCTGGATCAAAGACGGTGCATCAGTCTATCATCTGAAGCACTTAAAAACTGTCAGGTTTGAATTCTACTGAGTTACCAACGTTCAAAGTTTCCTACATTTAAATGAACATTAAAAGTTTGAAGAAAAAGTGACATGTTAACATGTCTGCACAATTACAGCCTGCTAAGGATCCTTTTCACAGCACTCCAAGACACTCTCTAAAATACTTGCATATCAAATTAAAGAAGCATTTCTTCATTAAGACTAAATTCTAGTCACATTTTTTCACACTTCGTATGTGGTACTAAGACAAAATTGCATTTATATAGTAAAAGTTCTGCATGGATCAGTTCTAGTTTCAGTGACTAATTTTATATTTTTATGATGAAAATCAAACAATAACCAAATTTTTATTGCACGATGACAAGAACTACGATGAAATCTCAGCAGGTACACTGGAGTACACTGATACTGCTTCTTGACCCCTCTTTCCTGTCCTCTCCACCCCAACCACTCCAAGAAAATGACCTTGGTTCTACCCCTGATGAAGATTTTCCTGCTTGGTTCTGGTTTTAATGGAGGTTTTCCTTCGTGGTTCTACTCCTGATGGAGGTTTTCCTGGTTGGTTCTGGCTCTGATGGATGTTTTCCTTCCTGGTTCTGGCTCTGATGGAAGTTTTCCTTCCTGGTTCTGGTTCTAATGGAGGTTTTCCTTCGTGGTTCTACTCCTGATGGATGTTTTCCTTCCTGGTTCTGGCTCTGATGGAGGTTTTCCTTCCTGGTTCTGGCTCTGATGGAAGTTTTCCTTCCTGGTTCTACTCCTGATGGAGGTTTTCCTGGTTGGTTCTGGCTCTGATGGAAGTTTTCCTTCCTGGTCCTGGCTCTGATGGAAGTTTTCCTTCCTGGTTCTGGTTCTAATGGAGGTTTTCCTTCCTGGTTCTGGCTCTGAGCGAGATTTTCCTTCCTGGATCTGGTTCTAATGGAGGTTTTCCTTCCTGGTTCTGGCTCTGATGGAGGTTTTCCTTCCTGGTTCTGGCTCTGATGGAAGTTTTCCTTCCTGGTCCTGGCTCTGATGGAGATTTTCCTTCCTGGTTCTGGTTCTAATGGAGGTTTTCCTTCCTGGTTCTGGCTCTGAGCGAGATTTTCCTTCCTGGATCTGGTTCTAATGGAGGTTTTCCTTCCTGGTTCTGGCTCTGATGGAGGTTTTCCTTCCTGGTTCTGGCTCTGATGGAGGTTTTCCTTCCTGGTTCTGGTTCTAATGGAGGTTTTCCTTCCTGGTTCTGGCTCTGAGCGAGGTTTTCCTTCCTGGTTCTGGCTCTGATGGAAGTTTTCCTTCCTGGTCCTGGCTCTGATGGAGATTTTCCTTCCTGGTCCTGGTCCTGATGGAGGTTTTCCTTCCTGGTTCTGGCTCCGATGGAGGTTTTCCTTCCTGGTTCTGGCTCTGATGGAGGTTTTTCTTACTGGTTCTGGCTCTGATGGAGGTTTTCCTTCCTGGTTCTGGCTCTGATGGGGGTTTTCCTTCCTGGTTCTGGCTCTGATGGAGGTTTTCCTTCCTGGTTCTGTTTCTAATGGAGGTTGTCCTCCCTCCGTGTCCTTGTGCAGCTCAGCATAGAGGACTGAATCAAAGAGAAGATTTGATTCAATCCATTGGTTTTATTAGGTACGTTATAATTTTATTAACTGGTTTATATGAACACAGTTATTATAAATTGGATTAATGTGGTTTTTATAATGAATTTGTTTTAATTAGATTATAATTGCACTATAACTAAGCAGACTGAATTGGACTGTCTGTGGGAGTGCTTTGACATGACTGATATGAACTGGTACTGCATAATTTAAACTGAACTGAATTGAATTGAGTTGAACTGAACTGAATTAAACTGAATTGAACAGAGGAAACGTCTGATTAAGTCCCCTTTCAGAAAGAGTTTCAACTCCCATCTCCGGCAGAGCTTCAACCATTTCCAGGGTGAGGCGGGGGACATTGAGTCTGAGTGGGCTGTGTCCCATGCCTCCGTTGTTGAGGCGGCCAGCTGGAGCTGTGGCCATAAGGTTGTCGGTGCCTGTTGTGGCAGAAATCCCCGAACTGGTTGCTGGACACCAGCAGTGAGGGATGCCGTCAAGCTAAAGAAGGAGTCCTGTTGGACTTTTTGGCCTCTGGGACTATGGAGGCAGCTGATGGGTATTGGCAGGCTAAGCAGGACGTGGCTTCGGTGGTCGCTAAGGCAAAAACTCAGGCAAGAGAGGAGTTTGGAGAGGCCATGGAGAATGACTTCCAGATGGCTTCAAGAAGATTCTGGTCCACCATCCGACGTCTCAGGAGGGGAAAGCAGTGCTCCATCAACACTGTGTATGGTGGGGATGGGGGCTGCTGACCTCGACTCGGGACGTTGGGGGTCGGTGGAGGAAATACTTCGAAGACCTCTACAACCCCACGGATACATCTTCCAACAAGGAAGCAGAGTCTGGGGACCCTGGCATGGGCTCTCCCATCTCTGGGGCTGAGATCTCTGAGGTGGTTAAAAGCTCCTCGATGGCAGGGCCCCGGGGGTGGATGAGGTCTACCCAGAGTTCCTTAAGGCTCTACACTGGCTCTTGATTGACATGCCTCTGCAGCATCACATGGACATCGGAGACAGTTCCCCTGGACTGGCAGACTGGGGTGGTGGTCCCCCTCTTCAACTACTGGGGGATCACACTCCTCAGCCTCCCTGGTAAGGTCCACTCAGGGGTGCTGGAGAGGGGGGTCCGTTAGGTAGTTGAACCTTGGATTGAGGAGGAGCAGTGTGGTTTTCATCCCGGTCGAAGAAAAGTGGACCAGCTCTACACCCTCTTCAAGGTCTTGGAGGGGGCATGGGAGTTTGATCAAACAGTCTACATGTGGTTTGTGGACTTGGAGAAGGCATTCAACCGTGTCCTTTTTACATTTCCTGCATGTAAATGATGACTTTAGGAAGGGAAATTTTAAGAAATAGTCCAGTTTATATTAAAGTCGACGAAATCTACTGTAGATTTTTATTTAGTTGGTTAAAATAAAACTAAGACTCATAATTCACATAAATCTAGATTATGATTTATCAGAAATGTGTCCTGCTTCACTTGGTCTTTACAGACACAATGTTCACATGTTGTATGATCTGTTAGAGGTTTAGTGCTATAGCTGCATCATACAAAAGAAATATTCATCATCATCATCATCATCATCATCTTCATCGTTTTTGCTATGTGCCATTTATTCTTCACCAGTATGACTTACACTGGTATTTACACATCCATTGTGGTTGTAGAGATATACTTATATAACTTTTGAGCACAGGACTGAAAGGTCTGTTTTTATATTTCATTGACCCCAGTTGGTAGATTCATAAGAATTTGATTAAGAGCAAATAAGAACCTTCTGTCGAAATTAACACTGGTATAAATTAAGATTTAAATTGTCAGCAATAAAACATACATAAATAATTACTGGGTCAGATCATTTGTCTCTTTTTCCTCATTTCCTCTCATGCATGCTCACTCTATATATTTAGCTCCCATCCTTGCTAACGTATTTAATATGTGATCCCCTTTTAGTGTTAAAAATTAATAAAAACATCAAACTGTTTTTACCCCCACTCAGTGTGTGCGTGTCCAGGACAATTAAGTATGGCTTTACAGTGATTGATACTAGCTTAGCTTTCAATTTGTTCCACTACAGAGCTGAGAGTCACCTCCCCCTCCTTCCCCAGCAGAACTGACCTCACCCACAGAAACGCAGCGACCTAGCATGGACGTTAGCTGTTTGCTTCTGCAAACACAAAAATGTAAACAGACAAACAGCCTTTATGGACATATGTTCAGTTTGCTGCCTGGGTTAAAAATGATCATGTGGTCCAGAAAAGGTTGAGTCCTCCAAGCAATGAGGATGTTAGGCATGTGGTCAAAGAGGAGTAGCTGAGGTAAACAGAAATGAGTTTCTTTTCTTATTGTTGGACCCTGCATGAAAACCTGCCGGTGCAGAGGGCTGGGAATCTTAATCCTGCTGCGAGTGCAGTTTTTAAAACAAAATGGAAACATCAGCTGGAAATTAGAGAGCTTCTGTTTGAGCTCAAAAACATTTATTTTATTCATGAGATGAGTTTTCTTCCCTGAAAAGCTGGGAAAACACAGGCCACCAAGTGTCTCATGTGTGAAGGAATTAAACTCATGTTTTCTAGTAAGCTATGTCATGTTTGGACAAATATAAAACAAGAGTTTGTTTTGTTTTTGTTTTGTTTTTTTACAGGAAGCAGTTTATGTTAAATTACCAAATGAAATTAACATGGTCTCCAGAACTAATTTTGTTCTTCCAAAGAAAATGAATTTGCCAGAAATCCGGTACTAATATGTTTTGAATTTCTAAAGCCATACGGCGTCACCAGTTTCAGATTATATCAGCTCATTCCCATTAATACACCCAATTCAACAAGATATATATATTTTTTTTTAAAGCAGAAACTCTGCTCAAATTATACTTTGGAAAAATCTGATACAGACTGTCCAGACATCACAGCCCCGCAGGTAGAGCCAAAGATTTACTCTACTGTAATCTCTACCGGGAAATACAGGAAGAATGAGGCCTCAAAAGAAGACAACTGTGCAAATTTACCTATAAAAACTCAATTTCATGATTCAAAAATGCAATCTGAACAAAAAAAACAAAAAATAAAATTGTAAAAAATTAGATATACGTCTTCCATCGTGTAATTTGTTGGTGCAGCTGGTGTGTCAAGGACCAAGTTATTTCCCTACAGCTTGCAAAGACCCAGAGAGCTGAAGTTGGAGGGAATTGCAGGATTTTGATTTCATTTCTCACAAGTTAAAGACTATTAGACAAGACAGCATCCAACGCTCCAAGGGATATCCTTATCAGATTTCAAGTATTGGGTTCTAATCATCTACATCTCTCGGCTGGCCTGGGAACGCCCCGGGATCCCTCCGGATGAGCTGGTGAATGTGGGCGGGGAGAGGGAAGTCTGGGTTTCCCTGCTTAGGCAGCTGCCCCTTTGACCCGACACCGGATAAGCGGAAGAAAATGGATGGATGGATGGATGGATGGATGGATGGATGGATGGATGGATGGAAGGTTCTAATCAAGCGTTTTCACCAAGCACACCTAAATAATTCAAAGCTGATGCTGTGCTTCGTAGAACTGTTAGCTTCCTATAAAGATGTTTACATTAATAGAAATGTTTCATTTAAACTTGACTTAGAGTTATGTGGTTTTCAGCTGTGTGGAATGAGAAAATGTAGATACTGACAGGCACATTGTCTTAAATGAATAAATAAATTAGAAAAAAAACGTGATTGGAACATCCCTTCAAAATGCATTACCTAACTTTCTGAACTTAAAAATTCATGTTTCGGACTCATTTGATGGCACAGTGACATGTATTATCTACAGAAGTATACACGTTCTCCTCCTGGGTCGTCTCCAGACTCTGGTGTCTAGCAGTGGGCCCTCCAGCCGCTGCTATAACATCTGACCACAGCTTCTGAAAGCCAAAGATGGAAGATCTAAACATGGCCCAACTGGACAACATGTGTCCAGAATCCGCTTAGATGCGTAAAAACTCTCCCATGTGCCACTTTGGGCTTATATAACACAACATAAATCAGTCCCTGGTATCTTGGCTGCCTCATCCGTGCTGTAATAGTACAAACAATCCTAATTACTAAGCTAATCCAAGATCAAATGTAAGGGCTGCAGGACAAACTAAAGGAACTGCAGAGCTTAAACAGAATGCTTTAGACCTTATAAGAATTCATGGTGTGACAATGGGAATGTGTCTGGGTGTCTGATATAAGGTCAACACAAAAAAACGAATTCACAGTGCTGCCTCTGCACACCAAACAGCCGCACGTGTGTGTGTGTGTGTGTGTGTGTGTGTGTGTGTGTGCTAATCTGCGTCGATAGGTGAAGGTATGCGAGTGCTCCCATTTGCATGTGAATGCCAGAATGTGTTATGCATCACATAATGGCTGAAATCACTAAATGACAAGTGTGTGTGTGTGTGTGTGTGTGTGTGTGTGTGTGTGTGTGTGTGTGTGTGTGTGTGTGTGTGTGTGTGTGTGCAAGCATGGCAGCAGGGCAGGAGTCAAGTAGGTGAATAAGTACAGACATCAATAACCAGTAGACACGTGCATGAAATTACATGCAGCAGATCCATCATGGAGGTGCAACAACAAGAAGAAGCAGGGAGGGTGATGAAGGTGTGTGGAAGCCTCTGGCTCAACACCCACAACTGGTGCAACAAAGCTATCACACAGACAACGAGGGAAGAGCGAGTTTATTTATTATATATATATATATATATATATATATATATTAGAAAGGTTTTGTCTTATTTCTCCTGTTTTAAAGATTCAAGAGAAAATCCTGAATTGTTGAAATAATGTTGTTAAAGAAAGACTTGGAGGGATGAGTCTTCTTCAAGGAAACTTGAATGTGCGTATGTAAAACGCAAAGAACTGCAGGTAAACATTATTATTATTATTATTATTATTATTATTATTTATCCCAGCTGGGAAATTCCCTCTCTTTAAACTGGAAATGAGGAGAACTGGCCAGACAGGCTCTGGCTCTCAGGCAGCAGCGACCTTGCTCAGGGGCCCACAGGGGTCCACCTGTAGCCAGTCTGGAGACTTAAACCTGGGTCCTCCAGATCCAAGCCTACATCTCTGCTTACTAGTCCCCGAATCATCTCAGATCCCCACTTATTGATCAATAGCTGACCTAATCACTTTTGTCAAGCCCTGAAATCTGAATTCGTAAATAATTCATAAAATGTTAGGGTGTAGTGTTTGCGGTGACTTCTCTGGGTGTGTGGCCACACAGATGAAGGTGTGTTGTGATTGGACAAATTAGTGTTCCAAAAAATTCCTTGGAAAAAATGGATGCTGCATCCTTCAGATTGATTAGCAACATGTCCAAAACCACGGTCTCTGATAGCTGCACCAATGTCCCAAAATAAGTCACTGATCTAAGAAAGAAAAAACTAAACAAAAGGAAGGACATGGAGGAGACCAACCAGCTGCACGCAGGAATACAAGGACGTGGAAAAAAATGACACTTCAATCAATCAGTGTCGAAAGAGAGAAAAACATCAAATATCATGTTTGCAATAACATCCAAGTTTTTCAATCAGAATTTTTATGAGGGAAATTAATATTGCAGAAAGAATATTTATTAAATAAAACACAATATTTAAATCTGATTTAATTTATTTTTACACAGTTTTCTAGAAGAGATGATTTATCTTTTTTAACCAATCCAGCTTAAATGTGAAAGCAAATCTAGCCAGTAAAAATGTCTTTTACTAGGACTTAACAGCAATTTAAATTCACTTCTGGCTGTTGTTAGCCTCACAATGTCAAGCAGGTAAAATTCAAACTGTTTTGTGTGTGTGTGTGTGTGTGTGTGTGTGTGACAGCTGTATGAAGAGATCAGCTCATCAAACGTCACGTAACACGAAGCAAGTTGACGCAAGGGGAAGAGTTCATCATTCCACCTCTAACTACTTACATACCATCAGTTTTATATTAACAAGAATATAAGAAACTAAAAGAAAAGAAATATACATATATTATCAACATTATCAAAAGGTTATACAGAATAAATACAAATAATCACAAACTGAACTAAAACGAAATTAAAAAAAGGAAAATTAAGGCCACATATTATTTTTGTAAACAATAAAGATGACGACCAAGTTCACACTGCAGGAGAAAGAAGTAAATCCCCCAGCTGCCCCATCTCTGCTGCTTCCTGACAGTCTGAACAAATCCGATTATTTTATTTGAAATCAGACCCAGAATCTGCTGTTTTTCAAAGCGACCCGAGTCTGAAGTCCATCCGACTTCCAGGTGAGACGGAGGAGGCGGGAAGATCGTCTTCTTCTGGCCTTGCAGGCCGAGGCTTCACACTGACGGAGGTCACTTCTCAATCATGATGTGAACGACTAAAATATGTCCGACCTCAGAAAGAAAAGTCTCCACACGACACCTGTCTTAAGTTAAAGGTGAAAATATGTTTCTTCAAACGTAATTTTCTAAAATATCTGGATAAATAAGACTTTTAACCAGAAGTATCAGGATTGTAAATGTATTCATTTATCTGTATTTAGTTATTTCTTTCCATTTTTCTCCAATCCATCTTTCTTTCCAAGGTGTCCCTTACTGACCCCCCGTCTGTGATACAGAATAATCAATAATCATTTCACCCTCAGGTCTCCTTCCTGCCTATGGTGGGAAGAAGGGTGACTACCTGGGGCAAAGAGGAGATGAGAGGAGGTAATGAGAGCTGTGAGGAGGAGAGGAGACACGGAAAGAAGTTTTCTTTCTTTTATTTTTACATTTCTGAAACAACAAATGAAAACGTGGAATAACTTGGCTTGATGCTGCAGTCAGGAGTAACGGCAAGAGAAGCAGAGCATCGTCATGCGTGGACACCTGTCCACACACACACACGCACACACACACACACACACACACACACACACACACACACACGCACACAGGAAAATTCATTTCCAGATAATTCCTCTTGGGATGGATGCAACAATCCGAACAGCTGGTTAATCTACATGATCCAGCACCTGGTTCAGCTGCTGGTTATTCACACACACACACACACACACACACACACACACACACACACACACACACACACACACACACACACACACACACACACACACACACAGAAAACAGCAGCTACTGTCATCTTTACATTAATAAAAATCACATTCATGCTTCTTTACTTTGATTTTTCTTGTAAAGCTTCATATGAAGATGTTTTTATGTCCTGTCTGAGGACGGCTGGAACACAAGCGTTGACAGAAAACTGGGCTTCCAGACGCTGCTGAAGCGAGATCAGCAGTAAATATGTTTTATCACATGGTCATAGATCACTGACGTGTGATTAAATCATGATCACATGTATAAAATTCCACTGATAAATTCTTCATATTTGCATATTATCTCTGAAAATGTTTCACAGCACTTGTTCATTTCTTGGGAGAGAACAGTTAATAACGTAGAAACTATAGTTAAAAATTAAAACAGTAACTCTGTTGTTATAACAAACTAAAACTAAGAAACTCAGGAAGGTTCATTTCCACATTTTTTTAATAAGACTCGTTATAATCATTGAAAATTCACTCTAACAGCAGAACAGGCCGTTAAGTAACCATTTCTTTCTAATTATGACACCTTTATTATTCTCCCCAGGTCTCAGGATGTTTATACTAACAGACCAGCTTGTTCTTCAATATATGTCCCTTTTAGGTTACCATTGCCCATTTTTGTTGGATTTGTAGTTTTTCTGGAAACTGTTTGCTGTTAAATAGTATCCTGTCTCTGTTCAGCAAGGTGAGCCCAGTCAATCAATCAATCAATCAATCAATCAATCAATCAATCAATCAAAATTATCTATTTGTGCTACAAATCTCCAGCATAACTAACACATGGGCAGTGGTAATTATTGGTACTCCATGGATCAATATATTTTCTACTCATGTCACCAGACCTGCTCCGTGAACCAGAGCAAAGTCGTAAATTAAACTGAGGAAGGATTTTTTTCGGTTTAGACGTTTTCTCTGAACTTCAGAGCGTAGCATGTAGGAACTGAGAGCACTCCAAACCTTTTTTAACCTCTTTCCTACATCAAGATAAAAATGGTTGTTTTCCCAAGATAAAGTCATGAAATGTCATTATTTCAATAACAATTTTTTCCTCAAGCAGGTTTTTTTCCAGCTACGGTGAAACAGCGAGGTCTTTCTTTGTTAGAGTTCAGGAACAGGAAGCAAACAGAATAACACATGCACGGCTTATAACGATGATTTCCTACTTCTGACTGGACCGTGGATGTCAGCCTCGTACAGTGAGAGCGAATAAAGTCCCAGTACAAAACGGAAGGATCATTCTCATCACTTTCTGTCTACGAGTTGTTGCAGGTTCAAAACCTCCATGTGAGATGTGCCAGGCAAGCATAAGAAAAGTGGGCTCTGCACATTTCCTACAACAGCTTCAGCATCCTAAATGAAATGTAGAAGTTTTACATCTACATCAGTCATTTGATGTTTCCACTGCTGTTGAGAGGCAGATATTAGCAGGTTTTTGGAACCAGTGTAGCCATGTTCCAGAGCCCAACCGATTGATCCGCCGGCTTATTAAATTGGCCAATTACAGCCCTTTTCAAAATAAAAATTATTGGCCAGAGTTTTGCAGATTAAATACCGATATATTATTAATTTATCATAAAACGCATCCAGAAAGCATCAATTTCACAGTTCAGATAGGGACAGGAAATAGGACACAGGAGCAGTGTAAAAGCTTCTGGTATTTTTCAAAATAAAAGCCCTCATGCAGATTTGTGCTGCTGAACCATGAAAATATTCCATGTTTAACCAGTCAGGGAGTCTAGGTGTTTGTTTGTTTTTTTGTTTTTTTTTGTCACCATAGACAACGAGACATTTATCATGGAAGTGGAGAATCTTGTGATTCCTGTGATTTCCTAATCTTGCAGATCCTTCTAGGTGGACTGCACTCGCAGGCGCTCCACACCTGACACGCTCCCAGTAAAAATTGCCACACAGTTGGGACAAAACCATGATGCAGCCAAAACAAGGTGCACACATACCCATTGTAAAGGAGGGGTCAGTCCTCACCGCTGTCAGTAACTACAGCAGCAGCTACAGCCAGGCAGCACCACAGGTGTGGGCGGAGCTTGACGACAGGTAAGTTGTGAAGTTAAGAATGACTCAGCATGTCTCCAGTTTTACTTTAACTCTGTCCTGTGTCATGATAGAGACCTGTGCTCGGTTGCGTTGGTCATGCTTTTAATTTACGTTGCATTGCTAAAGTTGCGCTAACCTAGCTTAAGTTTCTCCCTGACGCTGTGGTTAAGTCAAACTAGCATAGCGTTAGCTAGCAGCTTAAAAGCCAGTAAGTAAGTGCAGAAATAACCAAAGTGTAGATCTGAGCATCCAGAACGAGCTTCATCCCTCATCAGCTGCATGGTGAGACGCATTTCAGGAGGATGGATGTGAAGCAGAGAGAAGGGAAGTTAAAGTGATGAACATTACTCTGTCTGCAGCTACGTCAGGACGTCCCTCTTGTTTTACTCGGTCAAAAAATCCTAGAACGGGACTCAGGCTGTAGCAGCAGCTCGCTGTGGGGTTGTGGAGGAACATGAGTTCCAGACTATCTGGGACCATTTTATGTTTAAAAAGCAACTCTGTCCACATGTTTTAATGTCTGAGAAAAATGTCATATAAGTCATGACTTCATGGCAAAGAAAATAATGGAGTAGAGAAAATGTCATTAAACGTTAAAGGGTGTCAGAGTGCTGCATAGATAATGTTCTACCAGTAACTTCACTCATGATATTGCTCATAGAAACACCTATGGCCTAAACTAAAGATAAATTTATCAGTACAACTGGTAAATGGTCCGTCTTTATATAGTGCTTTTCTGTACCTGGAATCATACCCATCATACGTCACATTCACCCATTCACACACAGATAGCGGAAGCTGCCATGCAAGACGCTCAACCACGACCCATCAGGAGCAATTAGGGATTCGGTGTCTGGCCCAAGGACACCTCGACATGAACTTCACTTGGCCGAGGATTGAACCGGCAACCCACAGACTACAAGACAACCGTTCTACCTTGCTGAGCCCAACTGGTAGCTATGTTAATGCTCCATAGAAAACAGAATTCACAAAGCAAATTTAAAATAAAATAATAAAAGTTATTTCATTCTAACATATCTTTTAAATTAATTGTCTGATTAATCAGATATCAGAATTTTTTCCTGCCAAATCCCGGAATCAGTTTCGGCCTCAACGGATCTGTATCGGTCGGGCTCTGCTCGTATGACCCAGCAGATATGCTGCAGTGACACTGCTCATGTTTGAAGAGGTTGATGAAACTTTTTCTTTTATTTTCTTTAAATTAACAGCTATTTATCTGAAGTACCTCCTACAGCTGCACTCATCCTCTCACCGATCCGTCCCAACCAGTAACTTTACTTCCACAAACTGGGCAAGTGGGAGAGCATGAAGAGGCCAAAAGAGGAAATGGGGAACAACAAGGAGAAAGAGGAGGAGTAGTTAAAGAAGGAAGCAGACAGCTAAAAGCAAACACGATGGAAGTCTGGATGAAGAGAAGAAGGTGGTACCACTGACAATACAACACAATGAAAGAGTGAAAGGAAGAGTAAATGTAGAAGGGCAAAAAGAGAACAGTGGGAAAAGTGCAATGAAAAAGACAGGATAGAGTAAGAGTTGTATGTGTGTATGTGTGTATGTGTGTATGTGTGTGTGTTTAACCAATCTGAGCTGTAGCATAATTGAAGTGTGTGTTTTCAAGGACAGGTAGATATTGGTCCTGAGGTGAGAAGCTGCAGAGTCAGCAGGTCTGATCTGATTACATCCTCTGTCTACAGTAGGACGGGAGAAGAGGAAGACATAGGAGGGGAGAGGGGAAGAGGAGGCGAGAAAAACTGCTTTTTATTTAGCTTTCAGACACAGCTAAATAACTCTTAAAGTGAAGCTAATGACCAAAGTGGTCAAAGACAGTAATTACTGTCAGTTTTAGGCAACCTGACCCCTACAAAGACCCATCAAAGGGCTCACTAACAAACAAATGTGCTTGTGTCGTCTGCAACCCAGAGAGAAACCTGATTTTAGCACATGACAAATGTGGTCCAAGGATCCAGTCTCATCTTTCCTATCCAG
>NC_055701.1:29185018-29222518 GCF_017639745.1 Melanotaenia boesemani
CTTCTTTCTTCTTTCTTTCTTTCTTTCTTTCTTTCTTTCTTTCAGCTGTTTCCTCACATCAGGATCTAGCCATCCTCAAATACTCACAGCTCCACAAAAACCATTAAACCACCAGCTTGCTGCCAAACCTCAGCCCAGCCTCACACTCTGTCCTGGGCTTTGTGTCTCCGTCTCTGGCCCTTCAGGCTGGTGTAACGGGACATTTTTCTGATCTCTTGCCTGTGGGGAGGAAAGGCAGAGGGAAGGAGGGAGGGGTGTTTTGGAAACAAAGCTAACTTTGTGGTTTTTATGTTGTTTCTGAAAGATTGCCAACACTGTCACCACCACAGTTTTCTTGCTGAATCTGAATCTGCCCTCTGCTAGTTTTTCATTTTGAAGCAAATCATCAAAGTCAAGCGCGTGTTGATTATACTTATTTCAGATTTTTTCATGGTACGGTAAATTTGGAGGAATTTCTCCCTCAGATTATGACAGGGGCGACGTTCATCCAGTCTCCATGCTGTCTCTTAGAGGACGGGTACATGTGGAGGAAAACACCGTCTGCAAGACTTTTACAGCAGAGTCATGATGAGAAAAGGAGACAGGGGTCAGAAAGAAACATCTCTCCTCTTTGGAGAAAAAGAAAAAGTTCTGCGTGGTAGCTACAGACATAGGTTTGGTTGAAGGTGAAGGATTTAGAAGTTTGGTGGAATTTATGGTTGAAGAATGGAAGAAGAAAACCACAGATGCTCTACAGGAAGAAGGTCTTCTTCTCACGTAGTGTTTGAGACCTTCAGAAAAATTGGAATGAGCTCATGGAAATCCTTCTGCTTCTCCAGTGAGTGAAGGACATGTCTGGTAAATCTGCCTCTACCAGGCCTGGCCAGCTGGGTGGCTGCGACTTGCCGGAGGGATTATACCTCCTGGCCTGGGACCAGCTGCTGGTCTCGCAGTACGGGCCAGGGGAGGCTGCCAGGAATTAGAGGCCTGGATATCTCTACACCCACTGTTGCTAACACTACCCGGAAACAAACTAAGCAGCCCACAGAATGGAATGATGAATGGATACTTGAGTCACTGATTTATCCTCTGAAAGGGTAGAAAGGGAGCGGATCTTTGGAAACGGCCTGTCAAACAAGCACAGTTATCATCACAACCTTCCAAAGCAGCCATCTTAACTTCTTCTGTTCAAAATATTCTGTTTACACTCAGATAAACACAGCTGCAGGTGCTCAGAAGGAAGAGCAATCATCTGCTGGTCCAAACATTAGTTTCTCCTCGGCTTCCCCAGCACACAGCCTGGTCCTGGTGCCAGACCCTGAACCCCACTCTGCTTCAACAGCCCACAGCCAGACCCTGAACCCCACTCTGCTTCAACAGCCCACAGCCAGACCCTGAACCCCACTCTGCTTCAACAGCCCACAGCCTGACCCTGAACCCCACTCTGCTTCAACAGCCCACAGCCAGACCCTGAACCCCACTCTGCTTCAACAGCCCACAGCCTGACCCTGAACCCCACTCTGCTTCAACAGCCCACAGCCTGACCCTGAACCCCACTCTGCTTTAACAGCTCACAGCCTGACCCTGAACCCCACTCTGCTTCAACAGCCCACAGCCTGACCCTGAACCCCACTCTGCTTTAACAGCCCACAGCCTGACCCTGAACCCCACTCTGCTTCAACAGCCCACAGCCAGACCCTGAACCCCACTCTGCTTTAACAGCCCACAGCCAGACCCTGAACCCCACTCTGCTTTAACACATTTGTATTAATTTGTATTTTTAAACCAAAGAGCATTTAAAACTGTTTGACCCACACAGATAAAGGACTGGTAATTATTTGATTGATGGACAGAAAAAGAGTCGCAGATAAAAACTGGTTATTTTTCCAAGTCACTTATCAGATAAAATGTGAAAATCATGCAGTCCAGCTGTAAATGGAACACATCTATAAAGCATTTTTCCAGCCTTGTTGGCCACTGAGTGCTTTTCAAGCCACGTTCACGCACACACACACACACACAAACACACACGCAGTCTGGCTTTGGGCAATCAGGCAGGTGTTCCCACCTGCCTGCCTCCTCTGGGGCAGTTAACCGAGCTCTCCTGCAGGGCTCTAAGAGGCTCTTATCCAGCCTGCGGATGAGCTGGAGTCATTCTGAGCGTTGTTCGTTGGTGAGAGCCAATCAGATCAATGAGAGACCCCCCCCCACCACTCTTTCTCTTATCTCTCACAGTCATCCCTCTTTCTTTCTCACTCAGGCCGTTCACTGTCCACTTCTTTGCATTAATTCTCCATCTATTTACTTTCTTCCATTTTTAATAAGTTTTTTTCTCATGTCCCGTCTCGTGTCCTCTCTCACGTCCCTTTCATGTCCCGTCTCGTGTCCTCTCTCACGTCCCTTTCATGTCCCGTCTCGTGTCCTCTCTCACGTCCCTTTCATGTCCCGTCTCGTGTCCTCTCTCACGTTCCTTTTCTCATGTCCCGTCTCGTGTCCTCTCTCACGTCCCTTTCATGTCCCGTCTCGTGTCCTCTCTCACGTTCCTTTTCTCATGTCCCGTCTCGTGTCCTCTCTTACGTCCCTTTCATGTCCCGTCTCGTGTCCTCTCTCACGTCCCTTTCATGTCCCGTCTCGTGTCCTCTCTCACGTCCCTTTCATGTCCCGTCTCGTGTCCTCTCTCACGTTCCTTTTCTCATGTCCCGTCTCGTGTCCTCTCTCACGTCCCTTTCATGTCCCGTCTCGTGTACTCTCTCACGTTCCTTTTATTGCCCGTCTCGTGTCCTCTCTCACGTTCCTTTTCTCATGTCCCGTCTCGTGTCCTCTCTCACGTCCCTTTCATGTCCCGTCTCGTGTCCTCTCTCACGTTCCTTTTCTCATGTCCCGTCTTGTGTCCTCTCTTACGTCCCTTTCATGTCCCGTCTCGTGTCCTCTCTCACGTCCCTTTCATGTCCCGTCTCGTGTCCTCTCTCACGTCCCTTTCATGTCCCGTCTCGTGTCCTCTCTCACGTCCCTTTCATGTCCCGTCTCATGTCCTCTCTCACGTCCCTTTCATGTCCCGTCTCGTGTCCTCTCTCACGTTCCTTTTCTCATGTCCCGTCTCGTGTCCTCTCTCACGTCCCTTTCATGTCCCGTCTCGTGTCCTCTCTCACGTTCCTTTCATGTCCCGTCTCGTGTCCTCTCTCACGTCCCTTTCATGTCCCGTCTCGTGTCCTCTCTCACGTTCCTTTTCTCATGTCCCGTCTCGTGTCCTCTCTCACGTCCCTTTCATGTCCCGTCTCGTGTACTCTCTCACGTTCCTTTTATTGCCCGTCTCGTGTCCTCTCTCACGTTCCTTTTCTCATGTCCCGTCTCGTGTCCTCTCTCACGTCCCTTTCATGTCCCGTCTCGTGTCCTCTCTCACGTTCCTTTTCTCATGTCCCGTCTCGTGTCCTCTCTTACGTCCCTTTCATGTCCCGTCTCGTGTCCTCTCTCACGTCCCTTTCATGTCCCGTCTCGTGTCCTCTCTCACGCCCTTTCATGTCCCGTCTCGTGTCCTCTCTTACGTCCCTTTCATGTCCCGTCTCGTGTCCTCTCTCACGTCCCTTTCATGTCCCGTCTCGTGTCCTCTCTCACGTCCCTTTCATGTCCCGTCTCGTGTCCTCTCTCACGCCCTTTCATGTCCCGTCTCGTGTCCTCTCTTACGTCCCTTTCATGTCCCGTCTCGTGTCCTCTCTCACGTCCCTTTCATGTCCCGTCTCGTGTCCTCTCTCACGTCCCTTTCATGTCCCGTCTCGTGTCTTTTCTCGTGTCTTTTCTGTCTACATTTTCTGTCCTTAACCCCTTAATGTCCTTTGTTGCAAATTTGTGAGAAACCACTTTTGTCCATTTTTAAATTCTTTAATTTAATTTATATATTTATTCCTTTGTTTTTATTTACACTTATTTCTGTGGGATTTTGTATATTTTTATCTTATTTAAAATTTAACAGTATTTTATTTTTGTTGTTTTTTTATTATTATTATTCCTGATTTTTCATCAAATTTCATCGTTGTTATGTGATTGTAAATAAATGTAAGCGTTAAGGGTTTAATGTTTGGGATGACTGTAGCATCTTGTCTTTAATCTTCCATTTTACTTTTTTTTTTTTTTGTCTGATTCATGTTTGCATTCCATAATATAAAAGTTTTGTCATACTTGGTCAAAACTAAAAAAATCATAATCATTTGTAAAATAATATAATTGTAATTTCTCACATCATTTGTTTTGACAGTCGTCTCTCTCTAATCCACCCCAAATTAAAATCAATTTCACTGTAATCCCATTATAATCCAATCAAATGAAACTCATTGTAATCCTCATTAATCCATTTTATTGTAACTGTCTTCTTACAAAGCCAATTTATAAAAAAAAAAATGTTGCCTAGTTAAAGAAGAAGAAAAAAAAAACATTAAACCTTTTCATGGTGGCCAATGGTGGAAAAGAAAAGTTCCCATTAAACAGGAAGAAAAAGCTCCAGTTAAAACCAGGAAGCACAAAAAATAAATAAAAACATAGAAATGAGTTTATGCACAGTGGAAGGACAGTTTCTACCAAATCAGATGTTTCACAACGAATGGCTGCTATGGTTTCAGTGCAAGAACACCATGTTCTGCTGAGGAACACCAGGGTCCTGGTCAAAAAGTAAACTTAGGAGACGTTAGCTTCGATATCACTGAATGCAGCCATCAGCTGCAGGGTTAACATTTACCAATATCCAGCTGTTCTCATTTCTAATTAGCTTTATTAGTCTCTTTTACATCTGCTCATCCTCTGAAAACTGTAGTTTATTATTCGTTTCCCTTCCCTACAGGTTATAATGTCCTCGTCTTTTCTCTACTTGACTGTTGCTTCAGTCCTCCTCTTCATCATCTCTCCATCATCCTCCTCTCCAGAGCTGCTGTAGTGCACTGATAGTAGAAGCACTTGTGCAGTCGGGTATGCAGTCTGTCCTCCTCCCACTCCTTTTCCTTCTACCCGCCACTTCCCCTCTCCCTCTCTACCTGGAAATTAATTTGGTCTCCTCCAGATGCCTATCAGCACTGAAATGCCCCCAGAAATAGATCCACAAACAGCAGCTCAGCCAAAATACTGTTGCTGCCTGACAGCTTTCAGAAAAAATGCTGCTAGAAGGAGAGGCAGGGGAGCAGATGGAGAGATGAACCTGTGGATGGATGGACGGACGGATAGACAAGGCTGAGTTAAATGGTAGAAGATGGGGGGAGTTGGAGGGATGGGATGCTGAATGGCATGGGACCAATGAATAGATTAGATTAGCTTTAGATTTCTAGACTTTATTCCCTAAACAAACCATCAGTTCTTAGCTGGCTCTGTTCCTTCGTGGTAGCTATGAGTGTTGGTCCACTTCTAAATCAACTTAGAGACAAAACTCCTCCTGCAGAGCAAAGATTCACTACAAAATACACTTTCCAAAGAAAAAGGAGTCTCCCACTTGATAATTCCTGCAGGGTGATGACGTTGCAGCTGCAACAAGTTATTAACCCCAACTGATGCAATAAGCAGCTTCTCTTTTCTTAAACAATCGTGAGGAAAGACACATCCGTGGTCGTAGAGAAGATGTTGTTCTGTTAGGAGGGTGAGATCATCAGCATCAAGCAGAGAAAACATCTAAACAGAAACTACTAGAACTGGGTTTAAAATTGTCCAACACCTTATTAAAAAATTAAAAGGATGGTGGGGAACCCAGTAAGAAATGTGGTCAGAAAAACATCCTGAATGATTAAGATCAGTTTTTTTTTTACCGTGTCCTGTCCAGCATGGTGGCGGCAGAATGATGGTCTGGCTGCTGTGTTGTACCGAACAAATTTGCTTTGCCAAGGAGCTTTATGGGTAAAAGGTTCCTCTTGGTAATCTAATTTTTTATTTCTTTGTTTATTTAAATATATTGTTTTATCTTATTTATTTAGAAATGTGGAATTTCTGTAATCTTGCTGGACCTGACCGGAGAGGACAGAAAAATGGACAGTAATGAACAGAAGTAAAAAAGCAAAGTAGAAAAAAGGAAGAGGAGACAAAGATCCAGCAGATAGAAGCAACGAGCTTCACTCCAACCTAACAGCAGACAAGCAGCTGCTACACCTGTACAGAAACATAACAGAGATTTTCCTACAGCGTTTAAAGGTAAACTAAGCAGACAATCATCAGGAGTTCCTAAAAATAACCAAGACAGCAACAACAACATGTATCACAACAACAACCAAAGAACCAGAAACACACACACCTGAACCAAAGCATAAACCCACTGGACACCTCAGTGCTGGGTCAGCATGCAGAGGATGAGGAATGAGGAAGATCAGAGATGAGTGTGATCCTGCAGACGTGGCCACGCCTCTACGGAGGTTAGAGGCAAACTAGGGCGGCCCAGAGACCCAACAGGCACCAACCCAAGCCACACCACCACGAAACTATGAAAGAAATTTGAAGACTCACTGTGCTGCCTTTAAAGACAAATTTGAGTCGGACAATTGTCTGCCAAGCATTTGAACAAACCAGCATGAAACTGAGACTTCCCGCTCAGCATGACTGAGTCCAAACTCCACCATTCTCATTCATAAATTCACATGTCGGCAAGAGGAACCAGGGGATGGAAGTAGCAACTCTACGCTTGGAAAACAAGCAGCTTTTTCTGTCAGTAGCAGGTAGTTTCCAAGTGTACAATTAAATCTGTTCTGAAAAGGACACCTGGAAGGCAGATACTGCATTATATCATCTGTGTGAGCAGAATCACCAGATTTCCTCAGAGAAATTTCAGAATTTCAGCCGCAGCTGGCGGGCAGGAAAGCAGAGGTGAAATCAGATAATAATTACCACACTTGACAGCCTGAATACAACTTCCTCCCATCAGGTCAGAGCTTCCTGCCTCCTCCATTCAGGACAAATGAAAGGATATAACCTTTGAGAAAAGCATGAGTGAGAGAGAAAGCTGGACAGCCACGTTGTGTAATTTCAGCTCTATACATTTGACCTCTGACCCCTCTGCCTACTTTCTGCTCTTTAACAGCACACATATGCAAATAAGCAGCTGTTAATCTGCTGCTTGGCAATGACCTGATAGCCTCTGGCTTCAGTCATAGCAAGCAGTGCATTGTACTAATTTACATGCAATATTAAACCAGAACAGATACATTGTTCACTCTGGGTTCAACAGAACTTTTGAAACATGAACAAAAATCATTTCTTCCGGCTTAATTCTAAAATGTTTTCCTCTTTTTGTAATCACTGGATGACATTATCTCAAAATATATTTTTTAACAACCTGGTGTATTTAGATGTGACAGATACAAAAAAATGTTTTATAGCTGACAGCTTTTTGTGAAGGCATTTCATTTAGAATAATTCATTCATACACCCTGTTTCTTCAGAGTCTAGAATACCTAAACACGGACTGGTCGACTTGTCGGCATCTTCATGACTCAACCTCTACAGCAGAGGAGAAAAGTGCAAAATCAGTACGACTCAGAATGCAAACGGGCCTTATTTATGGTTGTTACACCAACATTACATTCCAAGTCCAACATCTTTTAGATCAATTCAACATGAAGTCCAGATGGACCCAGGGCTCACAGACCACAGGAAAAAAGGAAAAGGTCACCATTTTAACCTTGATGTCCAGAGCAGGTCAACCACAGGACAACTGCACTCACTCAGCAAAGACCTTCACAGATAACAGACCTGCAGTTGGAGATCAGTAAATTTATTAAAATGTCATAAAAAATATATCAAACATAATTTTTTCCAACACAAAATATTAAGAACGGGGGGGGGGGGGGCATATATTTTAGCATAATTCAGGTTTCATGCAAGTGCACCTGAGTATATTTTGTGCAAATAGCAGCTACTCACTGCAGAGGTGTTGAGGCCACGCCCCCCACATGCACTGTGCATTCCTCCATCACATGCTCACATGATTCCTAGAATCCTGGACTACTGAGGCCACATATTAGAGCCTGTGGAGGCTTTGATGGATGGTGTTGGATGAGTAACATTTTACTCAATATTCAAGTTTTTCTTGTGCAATAAAGGAATTCAAACTTGATAAAGTTTTATTTACAAATAAATCTTTTGAAAAAGTTTTTCTTTGGTTATGATATAGTTTGTTTAAATTACCTCCGATTTGCAGCTACTACCCTCAACTTCCCACAGAGAGCTTCTGGAAAGATTCCTGGAAGTTCCAGCCCATTTTAAGACTGAAGCAAGAACTATTGTGTATGCTGTGGAAAACGGCAGATTCCAAATAAAAGACAATTCATGAGCCTTTAATAACTGAAATAAATCATTTAAAATAAAACATTAACTTATCAGTCTGGTTATTTGAGACGCTCACTGCTGGATAACTTTAGACCAATCTCTTCCTATCTTTTATAAAACTAAGCCCATGTGCTGAAACAGCTCTAAAAATACCGACTAATGATTTAAAACAGTTCTGTTCTTATAGCAAAAACTGTTGACCTGGAGACTGGTTTGTAAAAGAGAAAAAGACCAGATATCATCAAGAATTTTTTTTCTATATTATGAAATGTAAAAGGGAAATTGGTGCATTTTACTGTTTTGTCTCATTTTGCAATGCTAGGAAGGAGCAAAAAAGTTAAAAAAAAAAAACTTCAGAAGTCAGACACCAGTTGTACATCCTCAGTCAAAGATGGGATACACGTCAAGATGATGAATGAAATGTGCCTCTCAGAACAGAGTAGTACCGTCACTGCAGTAACAGTAACAGGAAATGATCAGATGTGAGTAAACTGAGATGAAGTGTCGCTGCAACATCACCGCACCAGCCATGTGACGGGTTGCTTCATTCCTCCAGCTGCTTCTGCACATGCAAACACAGACCTGAACCTCTCCAGACCCAGGTTAACATCTGTAATGTGGCAAAAACATACTCAGGTTTGTGCAACGGAGCATTTAGACATGAGAGTGTCTGAATGGAAGAAGAGCAACAAACTGAGCTGGAACACCTTTGTCAAATAACATCAACCTGATGTCACAAGATGCCTCATGGACAGATTAAAAGTGTACAACAGCTTCTGGCCAAACACTGCATCACCATGTTCCCTCAATCATGCAGGTTTCAACACTCCATTAAATGCTTGTTATCCAAAGAGAAACTGCTGCAGTGATGTGTTTTCAGCGGTGGAAGCAGAAATCACTCATCACTGTGGCCATCTCCAGTTCAACAGGTGAAAACAGGAAAAGCAGATTCCCCCAAAGAGAATATTTCTGCAGCATGTGTCACATCTGGAAAGAATCAGCAGGAAGGAGGTGATCTGTGCGTCGCCATCAACACCAACATGCCAATTCCACCTTCTAAAAACCTGAGCCACGGAATCACCTTTAAGGTCGTTTTCAAGTCTGGACGCTGAAACCAGTGCACGTCCTCCTGCATTAAAACTTCATCCTTTTGCGACGCAAGCGCGCGCGCACACACGCAGACACACCTTAGAGACAGGAGCGGCATGCGCTGCCCTCTGAAACACACACACATGCACACACAGCTGTCATCGATGAATGCGGCTTTTTTCCACGACGCTCGCACATCTTGCTGCTAGAAACACCAACACACCGCATTGCTTCCTTATGCACGAGCACGTGCACGTGTGGGTTCATACACGTGAACAGACAGGCACGCGAGGCGGCAGCAGTCAGAGCTGTGGTAGGCATCTGTTTCCCCGAACGGACCTGTTACCCAGCCACGCGCCTCCCTGTCTGACACACACACATACAAGCGTGCACGCACGCCTCGGGTCTCCTCTGGTAACCAGCGTTCCTCCTGACATCCTGAAACGGAACAGGCGCAAACACACCGGACTGCCGCTTCCTCCAAAGTCGGCTGAGCGCAGCTCTGAACATGCAGAAAGGGAGGAGAGAGACTGAGACTGAGAAGGAAGGAGAATTCAAACCCCGTTACCGTTCTCTCCGCGTCGGATCCTGCTGGATGCTCGGCTTGGTGGGCGCCATCTTCCTGCAACAATTATTTGATTTCTTACTTTCAGCTATTTTCTCTCCCTTCTGTCGCTCCTCCGGTTTATCTGGACGCGGAACCGCGGCGGTGCGCTGCGTCCTGACAGCAATGCGTCATGGTCGGTGTGTTAAGACAAAGCCATGTCCGTGTGTGTGAAAAGTGTGAGCGTTTGTTTTTGTGTGATTTGCGCGTGCGTGCGTCTCGTCCCTCTCGCTCTCTCTCTTTCTATCTCTCTCTCTCTCCGCTCAGGAACGTGGAAACAACGGGTGGGAGTGAAGGCAGGGACGGTGCTGCTGCAGCGGAGTGATGGGGGGGTAAAACCCGGGATGGACGCCTCTCAGATCCCGCTGTCTCTATCCTTTTCCCTACTCTCCTACTCTCTCTCCTCACGCGCACAGCTTCTGTTTTGGCACTACAGAGGAATTTCCTGCATGCGCTCCAAAGCAGAAGAAGAAGAGAAGAAGAAGAGAAGAAGAAAAGGCAAATAGGCGCGTCAAATCTTTACATTCTCGCTGCTGCTGCAGCGGCTGTTTCCAGTTCTAATCCCCGCGGTGGAGGGTCGGCGGTCAGAGTGGGATCTTTAGGAGCTAGGAGCATTTTTCTCCTGCAGAGGACAGGGAAATACACACCAAACACACACGTCTCTAATATTTTCTTCAGCACCAGTACAACAACGCCACACTGGAATCATACACACACACACACACACATATATACTCCGTGTGTTATGTTTAAACAAATAGGCATATGGGGTCGTACTTCAAATTAAATGTATCATAATGAGAAAAACAAGAATAAATCTGCATCTTCACACTTTCTCCTTTCCACAAACACATCACTGCAAATTTCTTAAAATCCCCAAACTAACTTTTATCCTGTTGCATTACAGCTTTGTGGTGTTTTTGTGTGGATCAGAACCTCCTTGAATGCATGGCTCTCTAAAGAGCAAAACACCATGAGAATATCCTGCTCACTTTTTATATTTTAGGTCACTAAAATATATTTCCCCTCCAGGCACTGATGTTTGCAGTCAGCAATGGCTCATTATCCTCCAACAGAGGCAGCCGCCCGCTTCCTCTTTCTTTCTTTCTTTTTTCTTTATCATTCATTGAAATTCCCTCTTTTTAATGTATAATTCATTGTAACCTAATCGGTGTGCTGTGTGATTAACCCCCAGGCTGCAGCCCTGGAAGCTGGAAACCCTCCCTCTCTATACAAATGACCTGTCAAGGTCAAAGGCATGCTGGGTATTCTCCACATAAACACGGCGTTACAGGCGCTGTGGTGGTGGAAAATAAAGACTGGAGAGGGAAAGCATAACCTCCAGTCGGTGATCATGAGGCGCCGAACAGCCAGCGATCAACACGTGCACTAACATTTTCAGAAAAGCTGCAACATGTGATCAGCCTGTTCCTGTTTGCTTAAGTCTGAAGAGCAGAAAGATGAATCCTTTAAATAAACAGCTCATTTGCTGCCTCATCTTTGCCAGTTTGATTTGTGCTTCAGTACTTAATTCAAGCAAAGATGGGATTTGCTTTTTGATCCTGTGACAGTTCAAACCTGAAAGGTCACAGATTTAACCCCAGACCATCTCTCTGATGGGTTTGTGAAGCACAAATTAAATCTGAGTGTTTTTTTTTACTTTTTATTTGTGTGTGATTTTATTTGCCTTTAAACCAAATCTATTCTTTTTTATTTCTCTTTAAAGTGAGAGGAGTCATAAAACCAGGTTTTTGTGAAAGAAGCGTCTCTACGAGGTTGGGTTGGCTCCTTCTCTCTACACCTCAGCTCTGCTTATTGAGATCAGTCAAACAGAGACGACGTGGATAATGGAGCGTGATGTATAAACATATTAGCTCCCAGCTGTTTGTTGGGGAAAACATTATGGATGGAGCCAGGGAAGATGGGCAGCCTGACACTAGCTGGGTGAAGATGCTAGAAACCTCCACCCAGATAGGAAAAAGCTGTTTGCCTGGAAGTCAACTCTCAGAGAAGTTTGTTTGGCTCTGTAAATCCAGCTGTCCATTCCCGGGATGTGATTAGGGGTCCTCAAAGGGTCCTTGATCATTCTAACTGCTCCCCCGCTTCCAGATGATGACAGAGTTAAATTCCTGCAGGACAAATGATCCCAGAAGGTGTCAGATCTCTTCAGTAATCCCTCCTGCTCACATCCAAACATACCCAAAATCCTCCCCACGGTTGTCTGGGACCTGTGTGTGGACGGATGCTTTGCCTTAGATAACAATTCAGCCGTTTTTCACATGGCATTGGTTGCTTAGAGGGCTGAGACGCTCTCAGTGCACTCGGAGAGGCCCCTGCTGTGATTTATGTCCTGTTTGCTCCCAACAGCGTATAGACTTTACACACACAGCTCCACTCCATACCACAAACAGCTTTCGGAGTAATAAGACAAAAGTATGTGTTTACTGGGGAAAAAAACTCATTTAGTGGCTGGAAGCGACGTGATTTAGGTCCAGAGTGAAGGGCAAATGAGGGAATAAAAGAACGACTGATGAAGTGAATTATCACTATAAAGAAAACGGTCAGACTTTGACTTCAAGTCTGATGCCCAACTGGAAAATACTCAACACAATTCTTTATTTCTACTGATGTAGCTCTGTCTTCTATTTGGGAAACAGTCGAACGTCATCCTGGTTTTACACACAGAATTACCTGCAGTTCAGCTCTCCAGTTAAACCTCATTCCTGGATTTCCACTAAATTTTATTCCTCTGCCGTTACTGGATAAAGGCCGTGATCGACCTTTGTTCACAAACAGCAAACACAAAAATTATTCTTAAAAAACTGTGGGGCCGACAGTCTGATCAAGTCACAATATTCTGCTTTTCTTGTCAGATTTAAATGAAAATTGGAAAATAATTTAATTAAAAGCAAAATGAAAAATTTTGGGGGTGATTTGGAGCTTAGGGAAAAAATAAACTCAACATCCAGTTTTACACATGAAACTGAAAGGTGGACTTTCTAAATGTTTTATATAAAATATACATTTTATATAAAAATATCTAACACGAGTCTTCTTGTATCACGTTAGAATAAGGTCTTTGTTTGCATGTCCACAGAGTTAAATATGCCCAATTGTTCCTCAATATCAAATCGTTCTAACAGAGAAACTGATTTTTTTATTTTTATATTTTTATAGATTTGAGGAAGACAAGTGTAAATTTTGCAGCTAAATTGGCTTCGAAAGGGGACAGAAAATTTCCCTGAAAGCCTTTCTTAGTTTCTAGTATTTATGATGGGAATCTGAACTTTTTACCAATAATTTGGCTGATTTAAACTAAATTATACTAATACTGTTACAGGTCCACATTCCTCATGACATACCTTTGTTGGTAGGCGGTTATTCCCTGCACGCTCTGCGGGGTCCCGTTAGTGGCTCCGGGTACCGGGACTGGCACCCGACCCACCGGGGGTCCGGTCACCATCCCTCCACCTGAGCTACCGCCTCCTCCACCTCCAGCTCCGGGTCCTCCAGCGCTTGAGGCCGTCACCTGGACGCTGAAATCCGGGAAGATCCTGATCATTGTTCCTTCTGCCTCCGGTGCGCTCCCGCTCCTGGTTTCTGGGTTCACTATGATTAAGCGAGTTCTTGATTCGGAAGTTGAGTTGAAACTGTAAGCCTTTTATTTGATTTTATCCTTTTTTTCTTGGTAACTAACCTTTGGATCTAACTCTGAAGTGAATCCGGATCATGGTCCTGGTGCGCAAATAATCACAAATAAATAATTTGCTGAGATTAGTGGGTTTACAACATCAAGTATAAACAGAAAATATTGTAGACACTTAAAAAAATTCTCCTTCTTTTTCCCCTCTTTATTCTTCCAAGATAACACCTCTGCTCCAGATCATGGTCCCGGTTTCTGCGGCGCGCGCCGTGTTCCCCGTCTCTTCTAGTCAACAACTAATCAGTGGTTCTATGAGACTATTTCACCGTTAAAAGCAGACGGACGGTGGGTTCAGTGCTGCTCTCAGCCGTTGCAGGAGCTCCTCTTTTACGCAGACGCCGCCGCCGATTCTCCCTTCGAGACGGGCATCCCGTCCCCGGCTTTCCTACGAACAGTGTCCTCCGGTTGTTCAGTAAAAGTGTGTGAAGAGGAAACCCGAAGGAGAGAGTCAGTCAGTCCAGCACGCAGCTTTGAGCAGCACGAGCTCGGCTGTGACAGTGGTACCACGCAGTGATACAGCGCTCAGCAGCGGCAGCGCTCAAGTGTGTGTCGGTATGTCGGCAAGCGGCTGCGTGTGCGTGTGTCCTGTCCTCTGCGCTCCACACGCAGACGAAGAAAGAGAGGGAGAGAGAGAGAGAGAGAGAGAGAGGTGGGATGTTTGCTCGGTGGGAGAACGTTTCATCTGGCTTCACGTGGAAAAACGCAGCTGTAAACTGGACTTTTACTTCCAACTAAGTCCAGTCGATAAAGAAAGCGAATTTGATACTGCAAACAAATTTACGTGGCAATGTAGGAAAACTAATAATGATTTTATCTCACTCGAAAACAGCAAAAAAAAAAAAAAAAAAAAAAAAAAAGTATTGACAGTAAGGAGTCGACAAGAAAAACTTTGATACACGACAGAAGTCTGACACCACTTCTATCCCAGATGATGCAGCTACTTAATCAAAGTGTAAAATTGTGATGAAATAAGTGGGAATGCGGGACTTCCATGTTGTGTTTGTGTCAGCTTAATTTGAAGATAGAAAGAAGCGGCTTCTGTGCCACAAGGACGCAAAAACCCCTGATCCTTTAGGGCAAATGACGCTTTTCATCAGCTTTGTTGTGAGACAGTCCGTCGCGTATTTTCTGTCTCATCCGAGTTCAGCGCTGAGCCGATCTTCTCTGCGCTCGCAACAGCGGCGTGTGTGTGATCAGACTCCGAAAAAAGTCGCAGTCACAGGGACCCCACTGAGACTGTCTCCTCCCCTTTCTCTCTCTCCCACTCATTTCTCAACCTCAACCCTTTCAGCTGGTTATCGTTTTATTTGCTGGTTGTTCTGTTGGACTGAAGCATTATCACAGCGCCTTCTGCAAAAAAAAAAAAAAAAAAAAAAAGTTAAACCTGAACATTTTTCATAAAAACTATAGGCTCTGTGTAAAATATAAATAAACTATTCAATGATTTGTAAATCTCATCAGGTCATATTTTATTCCCAGTGGAAGATAAACAACATGTCAGATGATGAAACTGAAAATTTCACCATGGGACAGAAAATATGAGCTGAATCTGATGCAGCAACATGTCTGGGAAAAGTAGTTCCAGGGTGATGTTCAGCACGGTGTAAAAAGTAGTTCCAGGGTGATGTTCAGCACGGTGTAAAAAGTAGTTCCAGGGTGATGTTCAGCACAGTTTGAAAAGTAGTTCCAGGGCGATGTTCAGCACGGTATGAAAAGTAGTTCCAGGGCGATGTTCAGCACGGTATGAAAAGTAGTTCCAGGGCGATGTTCAGCACGGTATGAAAAGTAGTTCCAGGGCGATGGTCAGCACGGTGTAAAAAGTAGTTCCAGGGCGATGGTCAGCACGGTGTAAAAAGTAGTTCCAGGGTGATGTTCAGCACGGTGTAAAAAGTAGTTCCAGGGCGATGTTCAGCACGGTATGAAAAGTAGTTCCAGGGTGATGTTCAGCACGGTATAAAAAGTAGTTCCAGGGTGATGTTCAGCACGGTGTAAAAAGTAGTTCCAGGGTGATGTTCAGCACGGTGTAAAAAGTAGTTCCAGGGTGGTGTTCAGCACGGTATAAAAAGTAGTTCCAGGGTGATGTTCAGCACAGTGTAAAAAGTAGTTCCAGGAGGATGTTCAGCAAGGTGTAAAAAGTAGTTCCAGGGTGATGTTCAGCACGGTATAAAAAGTAGTTCCAGGGTGATGTTCAGCACGGTGTAAAAAATAGTTCCAGGGCGATGTTCAGCACGGTATGAAAAGTAGTTCCAGGGCGATGTTCAGCAAGGTGTAAAAAGTAGTTCCAGGGCGATGTTCAGCACGGTATGAAAAGTAGTTCCAGGGCGATGTTCAGCACGGTGTAAAAAGTAGTTCCAGGGCGATGTTCAGCACGGTGTAAAAAGTAGTTCCAGGGCGATGTTCAGCATGGTGTAAAAAGTAGTTCCAGGGCGATGTTCAGCACGGTATGAAAAGTAGTTCCAGGGCGATGTTCAGCACAGTGTAAAAAGTAGTTCCAGGGTGATGGTCAGCACGGTGTAAAAAGTAGTTCCAGGGTGATGTTCAGCATGGTGTAAAAAGTAGTTCCAGGGTGATGTTCAGCACGGTGTAAAAAGTAGTTCCAGGGTGATGCTGATGTAAAACAGGCTGCACTCAAGCTACTGTCAATGTTTGGACTAGATGTCAGTGAATCGATTTTTTCTACACTTGAAAAAGTGAAGTCAAACTTTGCTCTGCTCTTACATGTAAAGGAGGAAGCATCTAGAGGGCATCTGAAGCAGATGCTCCAACCAATTCCCCACATTGAGTGAGAAGCTCCTGTAGGCACGCCAGTGCTTGCTACAACCAACAGGACCACATCATACGCAAAAAGGAAAGTTACAATTCTAAACTAAATGAACTGGAACAAGTCTAATCCCAATAAAACTGCACAACTTCTAATATCCTTATGAGGGTGAAGAGCTGGTCCAGGGTTTGAAGACCACAATAAAAACCATTTTGCTTTTCCTAAATCAAATACTCTTCTCTCTAAAACCCCGGTATAGACTTTCCCAAGGACGTGAAAAGACTGATCCCCTTATATTTGCAGCACAGCCATTGGTCTTCTCCTGCTTTTTTAGCTTGTTTATGTTACCTCATTAAGACCTTTTTCCAGTAAAAGCACTGACCCTGTTTGGAGTAAATAGTCCTTATAGGGGCTGAGGGTGCATTCATACCAGCCTTTTTCATTCAAATCCTAGTCCGCTTGCTTGGAAAGTCACTTTGTTTGGGATATTGTGAATGCACAAATTAATTCTGATTTGAATCAAAGAAGCAAACTCAAGTGCACAGTTTAGTGCAGGGCATTGTGGGTAAACACAACCACAACATAAGTATGTGTGGGATGCTGTATGGGAGAAATGTCCCGCGGTCAGATGTGAAAGAACTCGGTGAAAGTTTTGTCAGAAATTTGATCAACCCAAGACCGCCAGGATCTGATGCAGCTCCAGGTTTTACCCTGATGGAAACACAAGCTGTTCTGCATTAACCAATAGATGAACCAGCGTTCTTCTTCGCTGGCTCATCTTTTCCTACAGTAATTCTTGATGCAGCGCCGCCTCTGGTGGGGAGTAGAACAAGTTATTTAAAAGCAGTGCAGCATGAACACAGTCTTGGTCTAGAGTATTGCATCCCCCAGCTGAACCGAGTCCCAAATGGATTATCCTGGTGTGAATACATCCTAAAACCCAATCCTTCTACGATATTGTGTTTTTTTTAGGATCCTGCTTGGGGATAAGTAAGGGATAATGTCCGACGAGGTGGCCATTATCATAAATTAATGGACGACGCAGAGGCGTGAACCGTCCGACGACTTGAAGCGACCTGATCAGTGGAGGGAAGGGAGGTGATTGTTTAATGTTATGTTACGTGACACCAAGTGTCATTTCAGAGGGCTCTTATAGTTTGTGTGTATCCAGAGGATGATGCGACATTTTGTTTCAAACAGTCAAAGTCCACAGATAGTTTCATTCATTCATCCATTCATTCATTTTCTGAACCGCTTAGTCCAGTAAGGGTCGCGGGTAAGGTGGAGCCTATCCCAGCATTAACAGGTGAGAGGCAGGGTACTCCCAGAACAGGCTGCCCTGATCTGGTGCGTCTGCAGCCTGGCGTCTGAGTTTCTGTTGCCACGCTTACCAACTACTGTTTAGTCAGCGCAATATTTTACAGCAATAAGGCTATTTGACTGGAACTTCTTTTATAGGTGTCCATTACACATTCCACTGATACAACACATGCACAATAACCCATACAAACAGTTGCAATAACTTATACGTGCAATAGTGAACTGGGAATCTGTACCACCTCTACTGTGTGCAATGTTTGTTTATATTGTTTATTTAACTTATCTTATTGTTATTATTGTTATATTTATTGCATTCTATTTGCCTCTACTTGCTTTGTACCTGTATATATTGTGTCTTGTGCTTGCCCTGCTTTACTGTTGGTGTTGTATTGTTACTGGTACCCAAATTTCCCTGAGGGCTCTCTGAAGGGATTAATAAAGTATTTCTATTCTATTCTATTATCACTTTTTAATGGACACCCCCCCAGCCAATCAGAATCGAGTATTCACCCAGACCATGGTATAATTCAGGTTAAATTAGGGTCAGGGCCAGTGTTGGGAGTAACGCGTTACAAAGTAACATGTTACAGTAACGATATTACTTTTTTGGGTAAAGAAGTAAAGTAATGCATATTTTATATGCTTAAAATATTGGTAATGAAATGACTTTACTGGACTACAGTAACATGTTTTTCTGCGTTACTCGAGCCATGTTTGCCTATGTGTAAAGTTCTGATCTGTTTAAAGTGCTGCATGAATGCTGCTGCCTGTGTGCTTGCTGGCCACGTTGCCATAGAGATCGATTTGCGTGACGTAGCTGATTGTGCGCCAAACAAGGAAAAAGAAAAATTAAGCTGGAGAGTCGGAGATATGGGCTTTTGGTCAGCAGCAATATTCGCATTATTTTTAGTTCAGTCCGGTTCAGTCCAAACTTGTGGCGAAAGATCCTGCTCGACCCACCTAAACAAGCCGCCGACAGCCTTAACAAGTGGCCGAACACCTAAACAAGCAGCTGACCCGCCTAAACAAGCAGCCAACCCGCCTAAACAAGCGCCCAACCACCTAAACAAGCAGCTGAACCGCCTAAACAAGCGCCCACCCACCTAAAGAAGCAGCCGACCCTTCTTAACAATGGGCGGACAGCCTAAACAAGCAGCCAACCCGCCTAAACAAGCAGCCGACCCGCCTAAACAAGCGCCCAACCACCTAAACAAGCAGCCGAACCGCCTAAACAAGCGCCCACCCACCTAAAGAAGCAGCCGACCCTTCTTAACAATGGGCGGACAGCCTAAACAAGCAGCCAACCCGCCTAAACAAGCAGCCGACCCGCCTAAACAAGCGCCCAACCACCTAAACAAGCAGCCGAACCGCCTAAACAAGCGCCCACCCACCTAAAGAAGCAGCCGACCCGTCTTAACAATGGGCGGACAGCCTAAACAAGCAGCCGAACACCCAAACAAGCAGCCGACCCACCTAAAGAAGCAGCTGACCCGCCTAAACAAGGTACCAACCCGCCTAAACAAGCTAGGCTTTTTTCAACATTTCCTAGAGCACAGCAGTCGGTAAGACAGAAATGAACAAGCTAGTTGCAGGTTCATGGTAGGAGACATGCTCCTCCTGTCGACTACTGAATCACCCAGGTTTAGAAAAATCCTAGATACAATGATAATGAGACAAGTGTGGCCATTTCTTCCCACAGACAGGGATGTTCTTATGGTTTTAAAGCCGTTTTGTTTACAATATACAGTAAACACTCTGCAGACAGGCAGCAATGATTCGGTCTATGATGTTTGTCCATGTCTACATGGTGAATTAAGAAACAGTAAAGTAAAGTAAAGTAATAAGTAGTGGTGTTACTTTTCAAATGCAGTAACAAGTAAAGTAATTTCATTACAATTTACAGAAGTGATGAGTAACTAGTAACTAATTACTTTTTTAGAGTAACTGTCCCATCTCTGGTTAGGATCAGGTGTGAACCTGTACTGGTTAAAGTTATGGCTAGTTAGCATGTTTGTCTGGTCATGCTGTCATGTAAGAAGTAATTGCTTAGGTGTAGGAACGTTTGGGATCAAGGTTTTGGTTGTATTTGAAAAAAAGGTCAAAACTCAGAAATCCACATATTCAATCCATTTACCCGTCTTTCTAAAGAGTGGTACTAAATCAGTCCATCTATGCTAGTCACACAGAATCCATTTTCAATATTTCATCCTCCTCTGGACCAACCAAACCCCCACCCAGACCATTCCAGACCCCTCCAGGGACTCCAGGCTCTACTTAGGGAGCCTCTAATAACCTACAGTTCTTTTCTGTCCTCTGAAACAGAGCATTGCACAAATAAAATGTCCCAATTGAACTGATTAAATACCAATAAAAACACACTGCTCGCCTTTCAGCCAGCCTGCAGCCTAAATTGGATAGCAGCTCTAACCAGCAACTCCTAATGAAAAACCACTGTTAGCAAGCCTCTATACAGTCTCTCTTTCTCTCTCTCTGGCTCTGTGTAATGAAATCAAATGAATTGGACTGCAGGTTTCAGGGGAGACATGCAGGACCCCCTTATAGAATTAGTACTGAACAGTAGACGTGCGTGTGCGTTATTTATGTTTGTTCGATGTGATGTGTGTGACTGCAGAACCACATCAACACCAACTCATTATGTGAGCATTATGCATGTGAAATATATGTGTTTTCCTCTGTAGAGTGTGTGTGTGTGTGATTGGTATTCATGTGTGTATATATGTGTATTTCTGTGGCTGTGTGTTTACATTACAGGCAGTGTGTGTACTGGCTTTATTAGTGAGCTGTGACCAGGTAAAGTACAGCAGACAGAATCAGGACAGTCAACCGGCTGTTATCCCTCAGGACAACACACTCATAACACACAAAACACAAACGTACTTTTCTCCAGCAGCAGAGTAAACACATACACACTATTTCTCTTTTTCTATTTCGTGTTTGCATAAAACTAAAACAGGGTATGAGAATGAGTATAAATCACAATATCTGCGGAGCTTCCAACTGTGTCTTCATCTGCAGCATCTGGTCAGTTCTCTCTGTTCTCCTCTAGTCTATCCATCATCTGCATACACGTTGACTCAAAATGAACACTGTCTGAGATTGATTTTTGATGTGAATTATCACAATATGAATACAACTGATCTGAACCTCAAGCAGTCAAGCTCAAACTTGACAAGCATGACATTTGTACATGCGGTCATGTTTCTGAGGGCAGAAACACAGAATGAAATGGAGCATATCTGCTCAGTCAGTAGAACGTTTGTTAAGTTCTGCACAATGACCCATTAATGTGATTCATGTGTGTTGAAGCAGGAAAACATCTAAAACCTGCAGGGCAGCAGCCCCTAATGACCAGAGTTTGAGATCCTTTGTTTAATCATAAGTCTGAAAACAGGGAATATAGTACAATACTGTAGTACAATACAACACCGCAAGTGTAACTCCAGCTCCTACTTTTTGCTTAACTCCCCCCACTGCCAAATTTAGAAAAATGCCAGAAACTGCAAGGGTTGGGGTGGGAGGTGATTGGGGGGCGGAGAGTGGGCGGGGGAGGATGCACAGGCAGAAATGATTGACAGGCAGCAGAAAAGCTCACTGGTAAGATGCAAAGTGAGATTCATAAAGCAGCTACGCCACAGCGCATCTTTGAGGTGGAAGACTTTCCCTCCTGAATCTCCTCAGCTCCACATGAACCAGGTGGTCCTGATCATATCAGTGTGAGCTGTTCGCGCTGTTAGCTGCTGTCAGCAGCTCCAGCAGCTCTGGAAAACTGTGGAGACTCGTGGCAGGTTGTGGCAGCTGCAGGAAGAGCTGCTGCTACGATTCGAGCTGCTGTCTCTCCCCAGATTAACATAACTTGGTTTTACCCTGTAGGGGGCGTTATGAGCCATTTTTTACCAACAGTTTTTAAAATAAAAAAAAAAGTACTAGTTTTGTCAACAGTATTGGTGGTTTTCATCACAAATAGGTAATTCTGTGTTGTTTACAGCTCACAAAACACATTTTTGGGTGCACTACTTCTTTAATTAAGCAGATTTTATTCTATTTGACCAAAAGAGTAAAATAAATGTGTGCTGTTGTGTAAATTATTTATCATTATCTCTGCAAACCTATCTGTTGTTGACTGGTACTTTCAGGGAACGCAGACAGAGAACACACCACTGAGGCAGACGGTGGGGGACGCGATTTTTTAAAACTGCTTTTGCTTCCTTCAGGCCTCTTAAACACCACTGCTGCTACGAGCCTCGCTCTCTGAGCTGAGGATCAGTGATTCCATCCATCCATCCATTATCTTGACCGCTTATTCCATTTCGGGTCGCGGGTGAGCTGGAGCCTATCCCAGCATTTTAACAGGTGAGAGGCAGGGTACACCCTGGACAGGTCACCAGTCTGTCGCAGGGCCAACACAGATAGAGACAAACAACCATTCACACACACACTCTCTCCTAGGGAGAATTTAGAGTGTCCAATTAACCTAACATGCATGTCTTTGGACGGTGGGAGGAAGCCGGAGAACCCGGAGAGAACTCACACATACACGGGGAGAACATGCAAACTCCACACAGAAAGGCCACCACCCCCAAGGTTCGAACCTCCCCCCAGCCGAGATTCGAACCAGCGACCTTCTTGCTGTGAGGCTGCGGTGCTAACCACCACACCAACGCGCAGCAGGATCAGGGATTGCCTTCTAATAATAATCTGCAAACAGTTGTTGATGTTGAGATAATTCTCTCTCACCATAATAATGATCATTTTTTCTCATCAGTTTTTTAAGAATCTCTGCTGAAGTAAAACTTATAATTAATAGGTTTTCTGTTAATAAACCAGACTTATTAACTTAGTTAGATTTTATTACATAAGGTTTTCGCTTATTTGGCATCATGTTTATGTGCAGGTTCTTAGTATGTGCCCCCCGATAAGGTCTTGTCTACCCTCTTAAATGACAGTAGTTGTGTGGTGAGTCCAGTGTCAAGGTCCAGCTGTGCATGTGTGTCATACTAAAAGTAAGATTCAGCATCTTTATCTGTGTTAAATTTTATTACCTGATGTGTGACGGCTGGTTGAGGAACCCACTCACACCAGTTTGCCACTTTGTCACACTGGAGCTACCCAGCAGAAGTCTCCAACATGATTGCTTGTGGTTTTCATGAACTTAAAACTCAAACTTGTTTTGGGCACAGCCTGGGCGGCCATCGGACTGAAAGACATGCGCTCGTAGATTCACTGCAGGCGGCGTGAATCATGACATCTGCATGTGCCGTAGTCAGAAAACCTGAAATGTCAGAAGAAAAACTTGTTTCGTTTTTATTATTTCATTCCCCTACAGAGGATAAATCCCACTACTAACCCTTTTACCTACACACTCATTGTTCAGCACCAACCATGTGACCAAAAGAACTGTTGGGGGGGGGGGGTTCAGAAAATTGAAAAAACTCTAGGGAGATTTTTGAGGACAGACTGGAAGCCTTTTCAATAAAGTTTTGTATTTCATTTGTATTTCTTTTTTACTTTTTTAGCTTGACAACTTTTACTTTAACTTCCAGTGTCTGAGTTTCCTTGATGTGGTCGGGGAGGGTCAGGACGTGTGGGTGTGCACGTTTACGTGTGTGCGTGTGAAAATGTTGTGTGACACTTGGGTTTGTAGACATGATGGGTAAAAATGGGTTAATGTTGTTCTTTACCTTCTTAATGTTGACTGATTGATTGATTGATTGATGGATGGATGGATCATTGATTGATCTGGTGCGGACCAACAAAGTGAACCAGTCCTCTTTTTGGTGGTGTGAACGCAAATGGACCAACCAGTGTGCTAAAGAGAGGATGTGACATGGAGCAACCTGCTGGATTCCTGCTCATCCTGGTCAGCAAAGTAAAATCAGGAATCCCAGGACTTGCTTGTGGTGAAGGACTCAAACCATGAGCCAGGTTTTCCTCGTCCTCCTCTTTTGTTTTTCCTTCCTGATCGGTGGATGTTCGGGGTGTTGTAACTGTGTAACGTCCAGGCGGTTTGATGCAGTGAAACGAACCAAAGGAATGTGCCACATTTCTCTGCATTCCCTGCTCAGTCGAACCGAGTCACCCAGACTGTCGTGGTTTTAATGTTTCAAAAAGGGAGTGAATTCCCTCCCCACCTTCTTCCCACAGCACGGATTAAACTAAACTAAGGAACATCTGCTGTCAGTATTGAATATATTTATAAAGGTCACTGAGTTTAGCTATCGTAATCCATAATGATGCGAAGCTGTCTGTTTGATCAGCTGGTTTTACCCGCCAATCAGACAGACAGCCAATGAGTGCCACACATGCTTCCATCGCAAAAAAACGACAGCTAGATCTTGCTTTGCATGTAATCTAACTAATAATGTTACCCTCTTAATTTTTTCCCTCTCCCTGCAGTGATGGATGGGGTCAGGCTGCAAATCCTCCGGCTCAGGTCAAAGGTCAAACTGGAGCCTCGGTTCTCTGCTCTGCAACTGTAATGGAAGCTGAAATATTAGTCCTAAACGGCTGCAGACGCCCCCGACGCCGCAGCACAGATGATAATTTAACTGCTATGAGGAATTACACATGGAGCATTTTGAAGACACATACACACACACATAAGTTTCCACTCCCACATGACTCATTTACACACCTCCACATGCAAATGATTGATAATAGACATCACTGACAATAACTTTATCTCCTCTTTTACCTCCCTCATACAAACACACACACACTCACACACTTTCTTATATGCTAATGATTGATGGAGGTCTCCGGTTGATGCTGGCATCATCACTGTTTTTATTTATTCTGCCATTCTGAGTGGCTCTTGGCCTTTCTCCGCCACATATCAGATGGTTTTTTAAACAGATTTTGACGACTAATGTGAAAATGCAATCAGGCTAAAACACCAGGAATCCATATTAGTACCACACTCATAAACACACAAAAACACTCACATATTTGCAATCATCAGGTCTCATAAAGACTTTGAACCCATATGTCTGCTTTACCTTTCAGCTTGGACACACAGGTCGACTACTTCAAGACACATCAAATTTTCTAAGACAAAAAAAAAAGAAGAAAAAAAAAAGATAATTTCCGTTGTTTAAATTTCCTCTTTGTGGATTCTCTCATATGAAGGTTTAATTTTTTTTTTTTGTTTTGTTTTGTTTTTTGTTTTTATTGTACATCTGCTGTCAGATATTTATGGCTCAAGTAAAATGTCTTATTTTATTGTATTAATTTCAGCTTTATATGTGTCACAACAAAGTCTTTTAAACCATTTTAAAGATAAAGTTCAGTCTGGTTATAATTACATCCAGTTCATTGTAATCCATTAAAAAAAAGACTAACATAATCCACATTAATCTAATTTATAACAAATGTGTTTATATAAACCAGATCAGAATTAATGATTGCCTAGCAAAAGAAAATAGTTTGCATTAAATCATTTTATTCAATCCACAGCGCGGTTGTGACAGCGGCCTTTTTACCAGAAAGGGAAGACTGTAGTCAGTCCTTGGCACAGGCTGTGGGGGCACGAGCCATCAAAATAAAACAAATGTAACCCGTCCTACTAACAATAATAATAAAAAATCATAGCAATAATTACACACCATTCACTCCCTCTGTGGATACAGTAGATGATGCAGGTGCTGTAGACTCTGTGGATACAGTAGATGCTGCAGATGCTGTAGGCTCTGTGGATGCAGTAGATGCTGCAGATGCTGTAGGCTCTGTGGATACAGTAGATGCTGCAGATGCTGTAGGCTCTGTGGATACAGTAGATGATGCAGATGCTGTAGACTCTGTGGATGCAGTAGATGCTGCAGATGCTGTAGGCTCTGTGGATACAGTAGATGCTGCAGATGCTGTAGGCTCTGTGGATACAGTAGATGCTGCAGATGCTGTAGACTCTGTGGATACAGTAGATGCTGCAGATGCTGTAGGCTCTGTGGATACAGTAGATGCTGCAGATGCTGTAGACTCTGTGGATGCAGTAGATGCTGCAGATGCTGTAGACTCTGTGGATACAGTAGATGCTGCAGATGCTGTAGACTCTGTGGATGCAGTAGATGCTGCAGATGCTGTAGACTCTGTGGATACAGTAGATGCTGCAGATGCTGTAGGCTCTGTGGATGCAGTAGATGCTGCAGATGCTGTAGACTCTGTGGATACAGTAGATGCTGCAGATGCTGTAGGCTCTGTGGACGCAGTAGATGCTGCAGATGCTGTAGACTCTGTGGACACAGTAGATGCTGCAGATGCTGTAGACTCTGTGGATACAGTAGATGCTGCAGGTGCTGTAGACTCTGTGGATGCAGTAGATGCTGCAGATGCTGTAGACTCTGTGGATACAGTAGATGAAGCAGGTGCTGTAGACTCTGTGGATACAGTAGATGCTGCAGATGCTGTAGGCTCTGTGGATACAGTAGATGCTGCAGATGCTGTAGACTCTGTGGATACAGTAGATGCTGCAGATGCTGTAGACTCTGTGGATGCAGTAGTTGCTGCAGATGCTGTAGACTCTGTGGATGCAGTAGATGATGCAGGTGCTGTAGACTCTGTGGATGCAGTAGATGATGCAGGTGCTGTAGACTCTGTGGATGCAGTAGATGCTGCAGATGCTGTAGACTCTGTGGATGCAGTAGATGCTGCAGATGCTGTAGACTCTGTGGATGCAGTAGTTGCTGCAGATGCTGTAGACTCTGTGGATACAGTAGATGCTGTAGACTCTGTGGATACAGTAGATGAAGCAGATGCTGTAGACTCTGTGGATACAGTAGATGAAGCAGGTGCTGTAGACTCTGTGGATGCAGTAGATGCTGCAGATGCTGTAGACTCTGTGGATGCAGTAGATGCTGCAGATGCTGTAGACTCTGTGGATGCAGTAGTTGCTGCAGATGCTGTAGACTCTGTGGATGCAGTAGATGATGCAGGTGCTGTAGACTCTGTGGATGCAGTAGTTGCTGCAGATGCTGTAGACTCTGTGGATGCAGTAGTTGCTGCAGATGCTGTAGACTCTGTGGATGCAGTAGTTGCTGCAGATGCTGTAGACTCTGTGGATACAGTAGATGATGCAGGTGCTGTAGACTCTGTGGATGCTGCAGATGCTGTAGACTCTGTGGATGCAGTAGATGCTGCAGATGCTGTAGACTCTGTGGATACAGTAGATGATGCAGGTGCTGTAGACTCTGTGGATACAGTAGATGATGCAGGTGCTTTAGACTCTGTGGATACAGTAGATGATGCAGGTGCTGTAGACTCTGTGGATACAGTAGATGCTGCAGATGCTGTAGACTCTGTGGATACAGTAGATGCTGCAGATGCTGTAGACTCTGTGGATGCAGTAGATGCTGCAGATGCTGTAGACTCTGTGGATGCAGTAGTTGCTGCAGATGCTGTAGACTCTGTGGATGCAGTAGATGATGCAGGTGCTGTAGACTCTGTGGATACAGTAGATGCTGCAGATGCTGTAGACTCTGTGGATACAGTAGATGCTGTAGACTCTGTGGATACAGTAGATGCTGTAGACTCTGTGGATGCAGTAGTTGCTGCAGATGCTGTAGACTCTGTGGATGCAGTAGTTGCTGCAGATGCTGTAGACTCTGTGGATGCAGTAGTTGCTGCAGATGCTGTAGACTCTGTGGATGCAGTAGTTGCTGCAGATGCTGTAGACTCTGTGGATGCAGTAGTTGCTGCAGATGCTGTAGACTCTGTGGATGCAGTAGTTGCTGCAGATGCTGTAGACTCTGTGGATGCAGTAGATGATGCAGGTGCTGTAGACTCTGTGGATACAGTAGATGCTGCAGATGCTGTAGACTCTGTGGATACAGTAGATGCTGTAGACTCTGTGGATACAGTAGATGCTGTAGACTCTGTGGATGCAGTAGATGATGCAGGTGCTGTAGACTCTGTGGATGCAGTAGTTGCTGCAGATGCTGTAGACTCTGTGGATGCAGTAGTTGCTGCAGATGCTGTAGACTCTGTGGATGCAGTAGATGATGCAGGTGCTGTAGACTCTGTGGATGCAGTAGATGATGCAGGTGCTGTAGACTCTGTGGATACAGTAGATGCTGCAGATGCTGTAGACTCTGTGGATACAGTAGATGCTGTAGACTCTGTGGATACAGTAGATGCTGTAGACTCTGTGGATGCAGTAGTTGCTGCAGATGCTGTAGACTCTGTGGATGCAGTAGTTGCTGCAGATGCTGTTAGACTCTGTGGATGCAGTAGTTGCTGCAGATGCTGTAGACTCTGTGGATGCAGTAGTTGCTGCAGATGCTGTAGACTCTGTGGATGCAGTAGTTGCTGCAGATGCTGTAGACTCTGTGGATGCAGTAGTTGCTGCAGATGCTGTAGACTCTGTGGATGCAGTAGATGATGCAGGTGCTGTAGACTCTGTGGATACAGTAGATGCTGCAGATGCTGTAGACTCTGTGGATACAGTAGATGCTGTAGACTCTGTGGATACAGTAGATGCTGTAGACTCTGTGGATGCAGTAGATGATGCAGGTGCTGTAGACTCTGTGGATGCAGTAGTTGCTGCAGATGCTGTAGACTCTGTGGATGCAGTAGTTGCTGCAGATGCTGTAGACTCTGTGGATGCAGTAGATGATGCAGGTGCTGTAGACTCTGTGGATGCAGTAGATGATGCAGGTGCTGTAGACTCTGTGGATACAGTAGATGCTGCAGATGCTGTAGACTCTGTGGATGCAGTAGATGATGCAGATGCTGTAGACTCTGTGGATACAGTAGATGATGCAGATGCTATAGACTCTGTGGATGCTGCAGATGCTGTAGACTCTGTGGATGCAGTAGATGATGCAGATGCTGTAGACTCTGTGGATGCACTAGATGCTGCAGGTGCTGTAGGCTCTGTGGATACAGTAGATGCTGCAGATGCTGTAGACTCTGTGGATACAGTAGATAATGCAGATGCTGTAGACTCTGTGGATGCTGCAGATGCTGTAGACTCTGTGGATGCAGTAGATGCTGCAGATGCTGTAGACTCTGTGGATACAGTAGATGATGCAGGTGCTGTAGACTCTGTGGATACAGTAGATGATGCAGGTGCTTTAGACTCTGTGGATACAGTAGATGATGCAGGTGCTGTAGACTCTGTGGATACAGTAGATGCTGCAGATGCTGTAGACTCTGTGGATACAGTAGATGATGCAGGTGCTGTAGACTCTGTGGATACAGTAGATGCTGCAGATGCTGTAGGCTCTGTGGATGCAGTAGATGATGCAGATGCTGTAGACTCTGTGGATACAGTAGATGATGCAGATGCTGTAGACTCTGTGGATACAGTAGATGAAGCAGGTGCTGTAGGCTCTGTGGATACAGTAGATGATGCAGGTGCTGTAGACTCTGTGGATACAGTAGATGCTGCAGGTGCTGTAGACTCTGTGGATACAGTAGATGCTGCAGGTGCTGTAGGCTCTGTGGACACAGTAGATGCTGCAGATGCTGTAGACTCTGTGGATACAGTAGATGCTGCAGGTGCTGTAGACTCTGTGGATGCAGTAGATGCTGCAGATGCTGTAGACTCTGTGGATACAGTAGATGCTGCAGGTGCTGTAGACTCTGTGGATACAGTAGATGCTGCAGATGCTGTAGACTCTGTGGATACAGTAGATGCTGCAGGTGCTGTAGACTCTGTGGATGCAGTAGTTGCTGCAGATGCTGTAGACTCTGTGGATGCAGTAGATGATGCAGGTGCTGTAGACTCTGTGGATGCAGTAGATGCTGCAGATGCTGTAGACTCTGTGGATGCAGTAGATGCTGCAGATGCTGTAGACTCTGTGGATACAGTAGATGCTGTAGACTCTGTGGATGCAGTAGATGATGCAGGTGCTGTAGACTCTGTGGATACAGTAGATGCTGCAGATGCTGTAGACTCTGTGGATACAGTAGATGCTGCAGATGCTGTAGACTCTGTGGATGCAGTAGATGATGCAGATGCTGTAGACTCTGTGGATGCAGTAGATGCTGCAGATGCTGTAGACTCTGTGGATACAGTAGATGCTGCAGATGCTGTAGACTCTGTGGATACAGTAGATGCTGCAGATGCTGTAGACTCTGTGGATACAGTAGATGATGCAGATGCTGTAGACTCTGTGGATGCTGCAGATGCTGTAGACTCTGTGGATGCAGTAGATGATGCAGATGCTGTAGACTCTGTGGATGCACTAGATGCTGCAGGTGCTGTAGGCTCTGTGGATACAGTAGATGCTGCAGATGCTGTAGACTCTGTGGATACAGTAGATGATGCAGATGCTGTAGACTCTGTGGATGCTGCAGATGCTGTAGACGCTGTGGATGCTGCAGATGCTGTAGACTCTGTGGATGCAGTAGATGCTGCAGATGCTGTAGACTCTGTGGATACAGTAGATGATGCAGGTGCTGTAGACTCTGTGGATACAGTAGATGATGCAGGTGCTTTAGACTCTGTGGATACAGTAGATGATGCAGGTGCTGTAGACTCTGTGGATACAGTAGATGCTGCAGATGCTGTAGACTCTGTGGATACAGTAGATGCTGCAGATGCTGTAGACTCTGTGGATACAGTAGATGCTGCAGATGCTGTAGGCTCTGTGGATGCAGTAGATGATGCAGATGCTGTAGACTCTGTGGATACAGTAGATGATGCAGATGCTGTAGACTCTGTGGATACAGTAGATGAAGCAGGTGCTGTAGGCTCTGTGGATACAGTAGATGATGCAGGTGCTGTAGACTCTGTGGATACAGTAGATGCTGCAGGTGCTGTAGACTCTGTGGATACAGTAGATGCTGCAGGTGCTGTAGGCTCTGGATGCAGTAGATGTTGTAGACACTGTTTGAGTTGTAGATGCTGTGGTCATTCTGGGAATGCTGAGGATGTTGTAAACCAGAGATCAGGATCTGGGCCACAGGGACCTAAAGCTATAAGATAAAATCTGACGGGGTGCTTTTATTTTTACTGACACAACTTTTGCAGTAGCGGTAAGGAAACACGTGGATCAATCGTATGTGAGGTACGCCATCCCACGTGATGCACTCAGCTAATCAGTGTGTGAGGCTCCCGGCGTGGCGGTAAACTGCAGCTAGATCAGACAAAGCAGACATTGACATTGTACATGCTTTTGATGGTCTCATTAGTATTATTTATGTCATTTATAATTACTGTTTTAGTCTTTGTTTTTGTGTTGGTGTGTTCAATAAATTAAATCTGAAAATTCTTTATTATGCTCTTTGTCTATTTATTTTTGGGGGACAAACCATAATCTTGCCTAGAGCACCAAAGTGGTCAAGAGAAAATGGCCATTTGCCACAACCTGTATGAAAATTCTGGCTGTTATCAGTCTTCTACCTTTTTATTAGATCTGACACTATAAACTCTACATTCAGATGGAGGAAAAATAAATAAATAAAAAGCAGCTTTTTCAAGTCTCTGACCCAATAAAAAAGAAATAAAAGGCACACTAGTTAGTCTTCTAATCACGATTTCTCTCTGCATTATGGAGGTTTAACCTGCATTTCTGGATTTCTGGGTGAACTGTGTTAATAAACAGTGATTCCTGGGAGTCTTCCTGAAAGTGAAGGTGCAATCCGCCTAGCTGGATCCCCAAGATCACAAAATCACAGGAGAATCTTGTAATTCTCCACTTCCAGGATAATCATCTCATTGTCCATGATGAAAAACAACACTGAGACCCCTTGACCGATTAATGATGTAATGTTTACGTGGTTCAGTGAGTGCAAATCTGCACAGGGGGGACTTTTATTTTGAAAAATACTGGAAGCTTTTACACTGCTCTGTATCTGATTTCCTGTCTGCCCCTATCTGAGCTGCTGAGGTTGATGTGTTCTGGGTGAATGCTCCATCAAAAAAAAGACTTGGCATGTATGTTTAGCAGAGAACTGCGACAAGGTGCTTCTGGGACGTGCTGCAGGCCCGGTGGGAATCAAACCACTGACGGCCATGAATAACAGCAGAGGCCATGACCCCTGATTTCCACCGGGTGCGTGTGCGTCATGTTAGGCTGCGCTGCGGCCTCTGTGGCTATTTGCAGTTGTTTTAGGCAATTGTGTGGAAAGGAGGGGTAATCCAAACACACACACACACACACACACACAATCAAATAAAGTGCTTCTCCGTTTTTTTCTGATTTGTACCAGTTTCATTTCCAACTTTTTCCTGACGTGTTGCTGCCATCAGATTCACAATCAGCTCATATTTCTATCAATTAGTAAAACATCTTAATTCCAACATCTGATGTGCTGGTTTATGATCTACTGGAATAAAATATGGATTCCTATGATTGGCAAATCATTGCATTCTGTTTTGAACGTACATTTCATTCTTTTTTTTTTTTTTTTTTTTTTTAATAGAGGTTGTATGAATTAGGTCTGGGTTGTCCAAAGTAATTCCTCAAGGGAATTATTGTTACTATTCCTGTCCTGCAGGTTTGGGATGTTTACTATTGCAGCATTTGAAACAGATTAATGGGTCAACATCTGTCGGCAACACCTGACAAGAAGCTGTTGAGAAGGGTATTTAATACGAAACAGGTGTGTTGGAGCAGGGAAACATGTAAAACCTGCAGGGCAGCAGCCTTAGAAAACAAGAGGTGGACACCCTTACTTTAGGCAGTCAGATCAGTTGAAATGGAAGGAAATTCAAAAGAAACATCTTGTTTTCAGTGTACCAAAACTCCCGTAAAGAAAACTTAAAATTGTCACGTCATAGCAAAACTCAGTTTTAAAGTCTTCTTAAGGAATAAAGTTTAATGAAACAAGTAAATAGAATATCAGCCTTTGTCCTAACCACCACTAGGGAGTTTTAATTCTAACTCTAACTAAGTAATAATTCTGCCTATACTCGACCATTTAGTGGCTAAAGTGTTTCAGTAATGCTTTGCACAGTTTTCATGTATTAATCTTAAATGCTAGCCCTACGGTTGAAAAGGCTGAAATGATTGAAAGCACTTTACCTCACTGTGCTATGCAACCTTCTATCATACCTTCACACGAGGACTTATGACTCTGCTGTGATGTGGAAACAGAGTTTTACAAGTTGTATTTCCCTTGTGCCATTTGTACATTATGGGTCATACATGAATCAGTAGTCAACCGCTTGTCATTTCAGTTGAAGGAGCTATTTCACAACACACAAAATAGCCCCTAATACTCAAACATGATGGGTTTTAATTATAGAATAACACTGGCACCATGAGTTGACTATACCATTATTGACAGATGAGTAGTTAGTTGTGAAGTCAGGGAGGATATAGGCTGAACATAAAGCTCTGTTTCAGGTAGAAACAATATATTTGATTCTAACTGTCACCTAACAACAAATCTACAAACCTTCCTGTGGAGCGATGTGAAGTGAAGTTTCCACATTCCTTTGCAGCATGCCAAATTGCCGATGGATCCATTTGATTGCAGTGAACAAACCCTTGATGACTTTGGTATATTATATTCAGCCCTCTAATGCAGGATCAGCTTATAAGCAAATCTGTTTTCAATCTATCCTTTCATTTTCTCCTCCTGTCCCCAGACTAAAGTACATTATGGTGCAGTTGATGAAGTGATGGCTCTGCTCATCAGAGAGAGGAAGAGAGGAAAATGAAGGAGGGATTGCAGAGGCTTTCCACAGTGCTACAAGAGGATCATTAAAGTCTGGAGAGAGACTCAAGAAGGGGCTTCACTCTTTGTACACATACTGTATATGTGTGTTTGAACAAAAGCCTCATTTTCATTCAGCACCAGTACAAATGGCTTAAAACACCTCCCCAACCTGCAGCATCCCAATAATACAAATACTGTTCAATTTGTACCTTCGTTCTGAATGATTCTCGTCCAGTGATTGCATCCTGCAGGCAAGTCATGCAAGTTTTGAAAGCTGCAGGTACAAATGTGTTAGTCACCTGTCTGAATCCAGTAAGATAAAACTGCAATGCTGACTGCAAGTCATGCTGAGTATGAAAAGAGCTGACCTTTTCAGAGGGAACCCAGTAAACAGCAACCTTCAGGGAGCTTCCCTGAAGGTTGCACAGTTGTAGAGGATTACTGATGGTAATGTTGTGTAACTTTTAAGGACACTTTAGAGCAGTGATCCCCAACTCCAGACCACTTGGGCCAGTGTCCTGCAGGTTTTAGATGTCTCCCTGCTGCAACACACTTTACTGAAATGAAACAGTTCTCCAACAGCTTGATGTCAAGCTCTGCACAAGCCTCTTGATGACCTATTAGTTTGAAGGTGTGTTCATCCAAAAAGAGAAGAATGTATTCCAGAGATGGTTCTAGCCATTTTTGTGCCCTAGGAGAGCAAATTAGCCTATTACTGTACAAGAAAAACATTAAGCTGCAGCAGAAAGACAAATACTTAGTGTGTTCAGCATAAATAAATAATTGTCTAGCTGTCATTATGCTTTATTAAAATAAAGAGTTTAACTGTTCTGTGATATCTACAGCAGAATTATGAGGCAACTTTTTATTTAAACTTAGCTAGCCTAGCTAGTACACATGGAAAGTCAAACAGGATTTTTTAATTTGTTTTTAACGCTAAAGTTAGGTGTTGTGTTCCAATGATTCTCTTGTTGTTGACTTTTTATTTCAAGACAGCGCGATGAAAGGGCACTAGTCATGGACACAGTGTAGAAACAATCTGTGATGTGGTCTAGATGCAAACAATGATTAAATAAATGAAAATGAGCCTCATATGCATTTTCATAAATAATCGGAAATTGTGTGTTAAAGAATCTACATGCTCCGCAGTCTTTCAGTAGGACCTGAACATTTCCTCATCCAGGTACTGAGCCTGTTTTAAAACCGAAAGGCCTGATGTTATTTATCTCATTTAAATTACATGACATTAATACTGATAAGTTTTGAGGCCGGTAAAACGGGGGTGAATTTGTGACCTCAGTGACTTCTGTTGAAAGAACTTGATGTGGTTGCAGGTATACCTCACACCTCAGCTGCAGGTGGAATGATGAGGCTTTTCTGGACGAGGTTTCCAGTCATTTCATTAACCACCTTAAGGACCAGCTAGCTACCGGTTATTCCCAAGCAGCTAGCTTGAGGGGGTGGTGAAGAATGAGAAATCCCTTTTCTTAGTTATCAATGGACTTTAAGGCATTGATGCAATAGGTTTTATTTATGTATTTGTTTGATTTTTTTATTTTTTATGCTAATTTTCCATTTTGAGTTTTTAACAACTCATTTTACTGTTCATTAATAGTCCATGAGCTGAGCTGTACTGCTTATAATTAATTAGAGGTGTACCATCTCAATAAATATTTAACACCATCAACCTGTCACACCTTAGTTTATTTAATTGCTTAATAAATATTCTAATAAATTAATTTCTTCATTGACATTTCTTCCAAATATATATAGATTTTGACTGACTGTGGTCACAGCCTGAGTCTGAGGAACTGACAACAACAATAAGACCTTATAAAAGCAGAAGAATCTTAGAAGCATTTTTAGCCTGTGAGTTAAAATACATGAAACACGTAAACGTATAATCACTGCCCTTGAAATGCCTTTGGTACAGGAACAGGCAGGAGCTGTCGACGCTCCACTGGTACAAAAATGGGAAACAGGAATCCGTTTTGATAAATGCTAACAGAGCAAAGTCTTTGCCAAACTAACCATGCAAATAACAGGATGTAAATCTAAGGTTCACAGAGGAGCAAAACGAGCAAAATGAAACCTCAAATGTTCTCGACCACGTTTTAAAGGCATCAGCATGTCATAGTTGGAGTAAACTTTAAGCTCCTCTACTGTCTGCTGAGCAGAGAAGCAGCTTCACTGAAGCTGCAGACAGTGAAAGTTATGACATTTAAAGCCTTTAACTAATCAGTCCATCTGCGTTTTATCCCTTTTCTCCTACTTCACAGTCAGCGAGGAGATAATTTGAGCGTTCCGTCTGTTTGATGTACGGTAATCACATGTGATCTTTTCGACAGGGAGCCGGCCGTCTTGTTAATTTGACTGTTGGTGCGAGGCCAGACCCCCCAACACCCCCCCAAATCACGCTGCTGCCTGAAGAGTAATTGCAGAGTCACCATGCTTCGATGCGCTCGACCTTTACGACCTTAAAAGCCATTTCCATTTTTCTGACCACAAAAAAAGAACATATCTTGTTAATTGCAAATATTCTCCCTCCGCTGCTCTTCCCTCTCCCTCCACCATATTTGATTTCCCTTTGAAGGCAAAACGCTGAAAAGCATTTCCATTTTCATTCATCAATGCTTATCAGTCATCTGAAGGCCCCTTCAGCAACAATCAACATCACAGCTCCAACCAAGAGAGACGCAACAATGAGAAACTATCAACAATCGCAAGAAGCAATTTGCTTTAATGTGGAGTGTGTTTTGTTGCAGCTAACTGCTATTTTTTTAATCTTCTGACAGCCCTCCGCAGATTCCCTCTGAAAGACAGAGTGAAGTGTCAGAGTGCTGCACCATAACAGAGTTAAACATACAGTACAGGCTGCTGAAGGAGGAGAAACACTCATCAACTAAAACAAATCCTACCACTGGAATGATGAGCTCGTCTCCCCCCTGTCCCAGCTGATCCAGACATCTGATTCATACATCATACAGCCTCTGAGACACAGAAAAGCACATCAGATATGTCATTTAAAAGAAGACTTTAAAGCATGTTTTACCAGATGTTCTTCATTAGATGACTGTTTGAAAAGCTGTTTGTACCTGTGGGTGTAAACGCTTCGGGGTTGCTTAAACATCACTAGACAGTGACAAAGGAAGAAGACAGATATAAACTTACTGCAAACACATTGTTTAACTGTAGTAAAAGTGACAAAGAAAGTGAACTAAACTCATACATCCAAACCCTCTTGACAAAGTTTGCAAACAAATATCTGAAAATGGCCTTTAAAGGATTAAGTGTGGTTGTTTTGTTTGTATGTTCAACTTTAAACTTCAAGAAATGAAACCAAAGGGTGGCTAGTTTTCCCTTGGTTCAGTGTGTGGCTGTGCATGCTGCCAAAAAGTGTGATGCAGTAAAGGGCAAAAAAGGGAAGTCCATAACCCTGACCCCAAATCCTCATAATTTCGTTGTGCTTGCATAGTGACAATAAAAACCTTGAATCTTGAAACCAGCAAATCACTACTGGTGTTGCTGGTAAGTCTTGTGGTTTTATTAATGTATTAACAGCAAACCTGTTGTTTACCACATTACTTTATAGACGATATTGCCAAAAATAAATCTATATGTGGAGAGAAATTTTATCTTTAATCTGTTCACTATATAAATGTTTACCTCTCCACACTAGTGAGTCTAAAAGCTGATTCTAGAACAATTATATTGTCAGCACACTGCCAAATAGGGTCAGCTCATTAGTAAAAATTTCTTTTCAAATATCATTTGAAGAGTAAGAGATGAAAAGCCAGCATGTACAATGAAGCAGCCCCTTTTTAAATGATTTCTCATTTTGGAAGAGCAAATATCCTGGTTGCCCTGCTGAGGATGATGATGACCCTGAAATGAATAATAATGAATGTGACTGATAAGCAGCCATGTAGGAGCTCACTTTAAATATGTCAGACATTATCACAGTTTAGAAGAAAACACACACAGACATGGTGCATCAATGTATTTAACACAAAGTCAACATGTTCACAGGCTTCAAATGTTTGACCATCACAACGCTTGGGTTTGCTTGAACGGTCGATTTGTTAGATTCTCCAGCTACCACATTCCCATGAGAGCTACAGTATGAAGAACATGTAT
>NC_055701.1:29225018-29245018 GCF_017639745.1 Melanotaenia boesemani
AGGTTCAAGTTATTTCTGTCACCATTGTGACTTTTTCCTTCATTAACTGAAGGGAACCAACAATTTTGTCCACGTGTGTTAAAGTCACATTCATAGATTATTTCTTCCTACTAAAAGCAGTGTTGCCATGTTGGGTCATGCTGTTGGGCTGCCCTTTGTCACTGAATGTGTTCATAACATTTATGGATAGAATTTCTAGATGCAGGCGTGTTTGGTTTGGTGGATCTATGTGGATGTTACTGCTTGCTACACAGTTCTCACTGGCGCGATTCACAGCCAAGGGTGAAGCAGTTTGGCTGAGGAGAGGCACCTCTGTACCCAAGATGATGATCCTCAGTCGGAATGGGTGGAGTGTTCTCTACAGGTCAGGAATAAGGTAATAAGGTCCTGCCCCAAGTGGAGGAGGTCAAGAATGTCAGGGTCTTGATCACAAGTGAGGAAAAATAAAGCGGGACATTGACAGGTGGATGGGTGTCTGTTGTATAGTCCGAGAAGTTCTGTCATCCAGCAAGCAACCCCAGGGTAGGCCCTGAAAATGCAGGAGGGACTGTGTCTATTGGCTGGCATGGGAGGAACTCAGGATCATAATGGATGAACTGGAAGAAATGACTGGGGAAAGGAAAGTCTGGCCTATCCTGCTTAAGTTGCTGTTCCTGCAACCCAACCTCAGATGAGTGGTAGAAAATAGAAAATAGAAATAGAAAAAAAAACTGTTTTTTTAATAGATGCACTTGACACTACTGTGACAAAGTAATGTACCGTACCAGTTTGGAGGCAGTTACTCTTTGGACTTAGTTAAACTAAATAAAATTCAATTCATCTCAGTTCAGTTTTATTTTAATAGCACCACTTCACAACAATGTCATCTCAGGGCACTTTACAGACAAAGGAATTCGAGCCAATTCATGATAATTAAACCTAGTTCAGGAAAACTGACAGATTGCATCAAATCTTGACTTCGATCCAATCCACCATCCTGAGCATACAAATTGATGGGAAAGTGTGTCCAAACCTTTGACTGGTCCTGTCTTTAATCAGGTCTAATTTTCTTCTGAGGTTGTTGATGAATCCTCAGTCTGTCCTCCACAATTGCCAGAGTAAAAAAAGAGAGAACCTTTCTCATGTTGTGGTACATGTAATAACTATGACCATTGGAGCCATTGGGAGGAAACGTGGGGTTCAGTGTTTTGCTTAAGGACACTTCGACAGGAGAAGCTTGGAATCAACGACAGCTCTTCCTCCTGATGTACAGCCAACCTATCGTCCGATTAAAGGTTCACGGCTGATGAACAATAACAATAATCTGAAAGAGAACTTTTTCCTAAAGTCAAGTGCTTTTTTTTTTTAAGTTGCAAACACATTTTTTAAGTTTTCATTGATTTGAGATAAATTTTCATCAAACATGCTGCATCAGAAATCTGCAGGTCTCAAATATGTCATCAAGGACAGACTCAGTGATATATGGATTTGCAGAGTACAAATGCACAGACCTTAAGCTGAACCGTACATGACATCTACTCCTCAGCCCATCCTCCTCATCATCAAGCCATGTTCATTTTGTCATCAGCAGCATTTTACTGTTTATCACCAACCTCCTTCTGGAGAAGTAAACATTATTTAACGCTCAGCAATGTTTCCAAAGTGTGTGCTTATCATCATACCCAATCATCTTCTTCAGCTTTCAGTGGTGCTCCATCTCTTTGGCAGTTTAAATTCATTGTTTAAATGTGCAATTCAAAGCCACAGAGGAAGAAAGAAGGGGTGATTAAGGGTAAAAAAAATAAATCTTTGGGAGGATGAAAACATGTTAATAGTGTTTTTTTGATGATTGGGGTCCTGGCATGTAGCTATTACTCCAGCTCCGATTTTAGTATTGAAAGACTGTATCCAGAACTCAAAACTTAATATCCACAAACCTGGAAAATACAAGTAAAATTCCATTTCAAGGGCGTCAAATTCTTCCTCACTGAAGCTGGTAGCATTTTACTGTTCCTTGGCACTGGTGTAACAACACTTCCTGCAGTAATATTTGATGCAGAGGATAAATGTTCAATCAGTCGACCTTTATTTATATAGCACTTTCTCATACCCAAGGGTACCCAAAGTGCTGTACACATAAGAAAAAAAAATCAAACAACAATAAAAAAGTAAAATAACAGATAAAAATAAATTAAAAGGCCTAGCCTAATGATCCTGCTCTCTAGGATTAAAAGCCAATGTAAAAAGATAAGTTTTCAAAAGACATTTAAAATCATTCAGGTTTTTGGCAGATCTCCCAGAAAGAGAGAGTCTGTTCCAGAGTTTTGGAGCCACCACAGAAAAGGTTCCGTCTCCTCAAGTGACAAGTCGAGTCCTCGGGACTGCTAACCTCAAATGATTTTCTGACCTCAGAGCCCTACCAGGACGGCGGTGGTGCAGAAGCTCAGACAGATAGAGAGGACCCAGACCATGTTAGCATTTAAAAGTCAGAAGTAAGACTTTAAAAGCAATTCTAAAAGTGACAGGCAGCCAGTGAAGGGATCGCAGGACTGTTGTAGTGTGCTCCCGCCGTCTGGTCCCCATTAATAGGCGGGCAGCTGAGTTCTGAATCAGCTGTAGACGGCAGAGGAGAGATTGATCAATCCCAGAATAAAGGGAGTTACAGTAGTCCAGTCTAGAAAAAGGGCATCACAGGGAAGGTAAGGCTTAATTCTACTGATAAGCCTCAGATGATGAAAAATAGACTGGACTACTGCACAAACCTGCCTGTTAAATTTGAGGTTAAAATCAAATAAAACACCAAGATTTTTAATAAAAGGATGAGTAAATGAGTCCAAGGAGCCAAAACCACTACTACAGCAGGTCAGATTTCCCAAAAATAATGACCTCTGTTTTATTTCCGTTTATACACAGGAAATTCATCTCCATCCAAATTTTCACATCCTGCAAACACTTTTGCAGATTTTCAATGGAATGATCTTCTGCAGATTTAAAAGATAGATCTGAATGTCATCAGCTTAACAGTGAAAAGAGAAGCTTTTTTTTAAAAAAAAAAGATGGACCCCAGAGGAAGGTAAATATAATGAAAACAAAATGGGGCCCAGGATGGAGCCTTGAGGTACCCCATAATTAAACTCATGCAGGGGCCTCATTTATCAAACAGGCGGCGTCTGCGGCGCACTTCTACTTTCAGATTTATCAAAGCATGCACGTCCTCCACCTGTTTCCGTTTATAAATGTTTTGTTTCACAATGACAGAACATGTTTTAGTGGTTGAGGTTCTCATTAATATCATCTCCCTTTTTCCTGAACATCCTGCTTTTCCCCGAGCGTGGCTCTTAGGAGAATAATATGGAATGTGAGTCTTTATTCATTTCTGCAAACAGCTTTAACATATAACATGTGGTGTGGAAGGTAATAGTGGATTGTGTACAAATGTTTCACATTTCACATCATTTCCTTGATTTTATTCTGGACCGCTGGTGTTGCAGTTTTCCATTTTTCTAGATTTTGTGCATACGCCTGGGTCAGAGTTGCCGTGGAGGAAGGAACATTTTCCTGCCAAGTTTGGTTTTTATAAATCCCAAAAGTTGACTGTATTTGGCGTATGCTGGTTTTTGTTCCTACGCCATCTTTAGAAATAAGGCCCCTGGTCAGGAATGAGGTCCTGCCCCGAGTGGAGGAGGTCAAGAATGTCAGGGTCTTTATCACAAGTGAGGAAAAATAAAGCGGGACATTGACAGGTGGATGGGTGTCTGTTGTAAGTGGTTAGTTTCCTCCTCAGGGTGGTTGGGCTCTCCCTTAGAGATAGTCTGAGAAGTTCTGTCGTCCAGCAAGCAACCCCAGGGTAGGCCCTGAAAACGCAGGAGGGACTGTGTCTCTTGGCTGGTGTGGGAGGAACTCAGGATTATAATGCATGAACTGGAAGAAATGACTGTGGAAAGGAAAGTTTCTATTGCAGGGACCAGACAAAGCGTGGCTCACCAGACCTCTATGATGACTAAGAACAATTGATCCAGGTTTTCCTTGCTCGGATGTGGGTCACTGGGGCCCCCCTCTGGACCCAGGCCTGGAGGTTGAGCAGTTCTGCCTAGATGTAACTGGACTCACCTCGGTGCACGGCTTGGGCTCTTGAACTACTGTCCTCGAGAAGGGCTGGACCATCTTCCATTCTGGAGTTGCTCCCGGTAAGAGGCGCAGAGCAGGTGTGGGCATACTCACTGCCCCCTGACTTAGCGCCTGTACAGCGTGTGTCTAACAAACGATTTTGATGTTTTCACTTTGGATCAATGCTTTCGGCTCGTTGGTTATTGAATTTACGCATGAATGTATTCTATTCTACAGTCATTTAGCAGACGCTTTTATCCAAAGCGACTTACATTTGAGAGTAAGAACAACACAAGAAAGAATTCAAACAAGATGGACGTCACCATTAAGTGGTAGTCAGACTGCTGTGAGTACAGTTGGACCAGGTGTTGTCATGTAGGGTTAGTGTAGCTTTTTTTCTTTTTTTCTTTTTTTGTAAGTCATTTTGTTTAAATACAAGATCACGAATTCATCAAACATCAAAAATGTGGTGCATGCATAGATGTGATGTGGAACCTTTCTCATGTTTTGACATGGATTTCTCACATTAGTTCTCTGCAGGGTCTGCAGCAGAATCTTAGCTGAATATTTTCAAATGAAGAAACAGTCCACTGATCATTTTATAGTTCGTTATTCAGTCAGGAGTTCTGCATACCGTGATCTGATTCATATCAGTTAATCAGATTAGGACCCTTTAATAAACCATTGGGAGATTAATCAGCTGCTTTCATGTTGTGTTATCTTTATTGTATTTTATTCTGTAGCTAAAATCTGTATTCTCATGTATGGTCTCATGTCGAGAACATGTTACTTATAAAACAGATTTTCAATATGATCAAATGAAGAATCATTTCTCAGAAGGTTGTTTGTCCATTAAATTAAGTTTATTTTTGAACAGTTGGCTTTACATTGGAATAAGCAGGAACCATGCAATCAAGCTCTTAATGTCAATACTAATAAAGATATTCCACATCACAGATCACATACACAGAAAAACAAACACCGAGCATTCATCCCTCTGCGTTGTTCACTAAAGTATGAACCTTCACTTATGTACACCATCCCAACCTTGCTTTTGCTTTAACTTTATTTTTATTTGCATGTTTTCTACCTGGGAAAGAAGCGTTTATATGACAAAAGTGGGAGTAATAGTAGAGCAAGGCACACAAGTATACTTAAAAGATTTCCACCCCAATATTTTCACCCCCACACACACATTCCCAAACCCCAGCATCACTGCTTATCATCTGCTCTAGAGATGTCTAGAAGATAAAGAAAAAAACTAAATACGGGCTTTAATAGCCGTGTACGGACATAGAGCCGTATTAATACAACACACACCCCATCAGCAGTTCTTCAACCTCACCGTCTACACAAAGCTGTTGTAGCTTTCGCCTGCTTTGGTTGTGTTGCATAGATAACACATCATTTTATTTGATGTCTATTTTGGACACCAGCTCTGAGCTGTGGTTTGCAGACGCATTGCAAGCTGAGAGGGAAGCATATTATCCCACAGAAAATATATATTTAACAGTTTTTGAGCTCTTGTCAGAACCTCGAAATGGCAAAGAGTCAGTCCAAGACAATGCATCGTTGGAAAGGACACAGCATGCAGAGCTGAACCTTTAATCCTTTAAACAGAGGAATCAGTACATCAACCAGGTCATTAAACTTCCAGGACAAAACAGTGTGTGATCCAGGCAGCCTTCGTCTACCACCATCACGCTACACGTCATAAATACAGGTCCTGCCTCTAGAAATTTCTCTGTTTGCTTCATCATGACTTCTCCCTGTAGGATAATGTTTTCTTTCAGTTTGTTGTCTAATTGGGATATTTTAATGGTGACGGTTTTGTCAGATAATTTTCAGAAGCAGCTTCAAGTTTTTGAATAGAAAAACAAAGATAAGGTTTCTGGTCATTTGTGAGAACCTTCTCGACTGCTGTTGCTGTCTGCAGCCCACGATCCCAAATTATTTAGTCCTAGTTAGTATCCATAAATATTGGGACTTTATATGGATCCATCTACAGTTCTAACCCCAACAAAAATGATCAAGTTTAGCAATTAAGGGTTTTAATAACATTTCTTAGTATTTACTGTTAAAACTAACTCGTAATGATGACAGTGGATCTCTATTAACAGCTCCTTTTTGTCACTCGTTTAGGGGCTCTGTGGTTTTTATGATGTCATTAGCATAGCATGCCGACCATGCGACTTTTCTAACATCTACCAAACTGTAGAGCTTCATACTTTCTGAAGGATCACAGGCTTCTGCTGACTTTTACCCAGAGACATTCTCTAGAAATGCAGTTGTGTTTTTACTAGCATGCTACGTCTGCCTTAGTCTTAAATAATACAGAATTAGATCCATTCAGAATAGGAACCACCATCAGATCACAGAGATTAACCTGAACCAGACAGAAAAAAAGGTTACTTCCAGTTCTGCTTTCGCAATACGTAATAAAAGTAATGTCAAAATATTTTTATAAAGTAAAACAATAAAACAGATGAGGGAATATGAGGAAATTTAAATTCATCCATCTGTCCGTCTGTCCATCTGTCCGTCTGTCCATCTGTCTGTCCGTCCGTCCATCTGTCCATCCATCCATCCACCTGTCCATCCGTCCGTCCATCCATCTGTCCATCCATCCGTCCGTCCATCTGTCCATCCATTCATATATTTTGGTGGCTGTTTATACATAATGTAATTTATACCCTGTTATAATTTTCCCGGGTGTGTTTTCTCTTTTTTTAAAAAAAAAAAAAATAATTTCTCTGTAGTTCGTGCTTTTGTTTTTTGATTGGCTCAGTTTTTCTAGTATATTTCTATTCTCTTCACTGTCCTGTTTGGTGCATATTAGTATTTTACAGCCCAATTAATAGGAAAGTGAGATCTGAGAATTTTCTCTGAGCCCAGTCTTATCTGTTATTTACTACAATTATCTGACTCTTCATTGCTGAAAAATCCCCCTTTAACACTTTCAAACCATTTCAATTCACTTCTTCTATTTCTGTGTAATGTCTCTTCAGTGTTCAGTGTACCTCTAAAACATCTTCATCCAAACCCTTAAAACTGCTTCCTAAACACCACTTCAACCTCAAACACAGCTGCTCTAAAAATCAGATCACAGCATGAATGTTGTTGGAGTCTCTGACATGACGGCCGTGAGTGAGTTGTTTCATGTTAAAACTCTTCAGTGAGCTTTAGTTCAGTAAGAGGAGGGCGATGAGAAATGTGAAGAGGGGACTCCGTGGAGATGAGGTCCAGTGCAGAGGTCATTTTAACGGATGGAGAGATCTCCGTTGCAGCTCAGTCCCGGAGCTCCCAAAACCGTTGATCTCTGGATGAGGGAAAGGACATAACAAAACAAAACCATTCATTTTTGATTCAGTCAACAAATCTTATCAAAAGACAGAAACTATTAACTCAGTTTGAGTTCCACCATCTATTAAATAAGCAAACAAAAATAAAGAAGGTTTCTTGTCCTGGCAATTGTCTACAAACCTAAACCAGCGCGAGTCCATGAAATTCTTTTTTCTCATCAACTAAACTCTGAATATATTTAATAATGCAATTCTTATAATATTTATGTTGTTTTTTTATCCAGGAGTGTGTATGGGTTGTTCTGCTTCATTTTCCAGTCTGCTTCCTGGTGAAACTTTCCAAACACGAGTCAGTGATGAAACACACACACTCTCCTGTGTGTTCTGCTGCAGACCTTCTGCTGTCTGGGTCACAGAGCACATCATGAGTCGCATTCACAATTGCTTTAATTGCACCTGTGTCTGTGTGCACACTGTGTACTTGTGTGTCTTTGCGTGCATGTGTGAACAGGTGGGCTAGACTGGGCCACGCCATGGGGGTCAGGACCAGCTGTACGCATCACTGATATGATGTGGGTATGATAGTGAGTGTGTGTCCCTTGTCATGACGATACATGCGTTGTGTATGTGCCCTCATGGAGCTCGAGTTTGGTCTTTTTGTTCTTTGCATCTTGGTGTGTATGTAGGTTTGTCCTCTGTGTGTGTGTGTGTGTGTGTGTGTGTGTGTGTGTGTGTGTGTGTGTGTGTGTGTGTGTGTGTGTGTGTGTGCAACATGTCTGTCTAACCTGCAGCTGTTGGGCTGTCAGAACTTCTACCTGGACTCTTATGCCCTGCCCTCAGGGGTGTGTGTGTGTGGATGTGCATGTGCAGATTTGTGTGTTACGAGTATGAGGGCAGTAGGTTTTGCTTAGCCCTGGAGGCACCCATAGGGTGCATACATCACACACACATACACACACATGCGCACACAGATTGTGTTAGTGATGGCCTTTGTTCATCTTCTCAGCTTTCTGTTTTGATTTGATTTTAGAAATAAAAAATATATGATGAAAGCAGAATAACTAAGATGTCTGTGTGCAGCTTGGATCATGCAATCAGTCTGAGCGAAGACATCAGAGTGTGCAACAAGTTGTAAGAGTTAGGACTTTATTGAAAGCAAGAACGGCAGCTGATGGCAGACAGATATAAGATGTTGAAACTGAGACGTTTCACCGTGTGATGGAAAATATGAGCTGATAGTGAATCTGATGCAGCGACACGTCTGGAAAAAGTTGGACCAGGAGCAACAAAAGGCTGGAAAAGTACCTGGTACAAACCAGGAGCATTAGACAACTAATCAGGTTACCTGGCAACAGGTCAGTAACATGACTGGGTATAAAAGGAGCATTTCAGAGAGGCAGAGTCTCTCAGATGGAAAGGTGGACAGAGGTTCACCAATCTGAGACAAACTGGATCTAAAGCTGGAACAGTTTCAGCAAAATGTTCCTCAGATGTTGAAGATCCTCCATCTACAATGTAGAATATCATCAGAAAATTCAGAGAATCAGGAGGAATCTCTGTGTGCATGGGAAACGGTAGAGGTGAAAACTAGATTATGAAGATCTTCAGGAATCTGCTCCCATCCAGACAACGTCTCTTTCAGGGAAGACCTTGCAGATTTCAGCAAAATGATGCTGAACCACATCCTGCATCCATCACAGCAGCATGGCTTCACAGGAGAAGAGTCCGGCTGCTGAACTGGCCTGCCTGCAGTCCAGACCTTTCACCAGTACACAACATCTGGAGCATCATGGAAGCAGAAATCCAGCAACCAAGGTCCAGGACTGTAGAGCAGCTAGAATCCTGCATCAGACCAGAATGGGACAACATTCCTCTCCTAAAACTCCAGCAACTGGTCTCCTCACTTCCCAGATGTTTCCAGACATGTTAGAAGAAGAAATGCTACACCCTGCTGAACACCACCCTGGAACTACTTTTTACACCATGCTGAACACCACCCTGGAACTACTTTTTACACCCTGCTGAACACCACCCTGGAACTACTTTTTACACCGTGCTGAACATCACCCTGGAACTACTTTTTGCACCGTGCTGAACATCACCCTGGAACTACTTTTTACACCGTGCTGAATATCACCCTGGAACTACTTTTTACACCGTGCTGAACATCACCCTTGAACTACTTTTTACACCGTGCTGAACGTCACCCTGGAACTACTTTTTACACCTTGCTGAACATCACCCTGGAACTACTTTTTACACCGTGCAGAACGTCACCCTGGAACTACTTTTTACACCGTGCTGAACATCACCCTGGAACTACTTTTTACACCGTGCTGAACGTCACCCTGGAACTACTTTTTACACCGTGCTGAACGTCACCCTGGAACTACTTTTTACACCTTGCTGAACATCCCCCTGGAACTACTTTTTACACCGTGCTGAACGTCACCCTGGAACTACTTTTTACACTGTGCTGAACAACACCCTGGAACTACTTTTTACACCGTGCTGAACATCACCCTGGAACTACTTTTTATACCGTGCTGAACATCACCCTGGAACTACTTTTTACACCGTGTCGAACATCACCTTGGAACTACTTTTTACACCGTGCTGAACACCACCCTGGAACTACTTTTTACACCGTGCTGAACATCACCCTGGAACTACTTTTTACACCGTGCTGAACATCACCCTGGAACTACTTTTTACACTGTGCTGAACATCACCCTGGAACTACTTTTTATACCGTGCTGAACATCACCCTGGAACTACTTTTTACACCACGCTGAACATCACCCTGGAACTACTTTTTATACCGTGCTGAACACCACCCTGGAACTACTTTTTACACCGTGCTGAACATCACCCTGGAACTACTTTTTACACTGTGCTGAACATCACCCTGGAACTACTTTTTATACCGTGCTGAACATCACCCTGGAACTACTTTTTACACCGTGCTGAACATCACCCTGGAACTACTTTTTACACCGTGCTGAACATCACCCTGGAACTACTTTTTATACCGTGCTGAACATCACCCTGGAACTACTTTTTACACCACGCTGAACATCACCCTGGAACTACTTTTTACACCGTGCTGAACATCACCCTGGAACTACTTTTTACACCGTGCTGAACATCACCCTGGAACTACTTTTTACACCGTGCTGAACATCACCCTGGAACTACTTTTTATACCGTGCTGAACATCACCCTGGAACTACTTTTTATACCGTGCTGAACACCACCCTGGAACTACTTTTTACACCGTGCTGAACACCACCCTGGAACTACTTTTTACACCGTGCTGAACATCACCCTGGAACTACTTTTTACACCGTGCTGAACATCACCCTGGAACTACTTTTTACACAGTGCTGAACATCCTAAAGAACGTTCCTGAGACGTAGACAGAGAAATGAGCATGACAACTTAAAAGCAATGATGGAAAGAAAGATGTGAAAAGGATTAAAAAGAGAAGAGAAAGAAGAAAAAAAACTATGGTCACATGAAGTCTGCTGCATTAAACAGCAAAGACAGAGAAGCCAACATCCCGCTTATAACAGAAGACGGAAAAATAAATCTAAACAGTTTTATCAGGCTGAAATGTTTGTTTGTGTTTTTTGCCATCAGCTTGTTTATTGTTTGAGTCCAAACTGAAGAAAAATTCTCAATTAAACCAACAAGCATCAGGCTGAAAACAATTCTCTTCCTCACTTCACCACGCTCTCATAATTGTTTCACAACTAATCGCTTTCCAACGACTTCAGCGGCTTTCTCTCTCCCTATACATCCTCCAGTACTCACACACACACACGTTTATACATATTAACCACACACTTAATACAGGGTTGAAAAACGTAGGGAACCTCACAGTGACCTGTACCCACTTTAAACTACTTCTAGTTTTTTCAGTTTGCTGTTGTACTGATTCGGTACAGAAGCTAAGCTGCTGTTTGTGAAGGCTAGGGTACTCGTCACCGTTCCGCTACGTTAGTATATATACTTGCTGCAAACAACGCAGTAAAAACACTCAATCCCGGAGGTCACCACTAGGGGCAGTAACAGCACTTGATCTTTGAAATAGTGAAAAGGTCAATCTACTGGTCACAATGTATTTCTGGGGAATCAACCCCCAAAACGCTTCCAGTTTGTTGCCAACTGGCCCAAGTGAGTTTATTACTGTGCATCAGGGAGGAAAAGTCATACAGGTGCCGGGTGTTGCATTGTTGTGTTTACCTCAGACCGGTTGTGTTCCTGCCCTTGTTCGCATGAGTGCCTCTAGCGTTCACGTCAATATTGCAACTCATGCTCACAAGTGGCCTACATGCCAAACGAACGCTGGGAACGCGTGGCAGCCATGATACGTCTGAGAATGTATCGTTAACAGCGGGCATGTCCCAGTCCGAACATAGTGGGCAGGCTTGCTGCAAACGGATGAAAACATGACTGTCTGGACATTTCACTCCTATACTGGGATAAAAACAGTTTACAAGGAATTTGGCATGAGAGCATGTTTTCCTGAAAACACAGGTCCAGGAGAGAAAAACACTTGGTCTGACTGTGTGGAGGTAATTCCCATCAAATTCAAAATCTTTTTTTTTCTTAATAAATATTAAAATATTCTCTTTCAACATGAAATTTCTATTTTCTCACATTCCCCACAGGGTCCCAGCTTTTTGGGATTCGTGTTTGTTTGTCTTTACTGAAAGATTGATCAGGCAGCTGCAGGTGACTTAGAAAGGCGCGATTCAAGTCCTCCTTCAGAACAGAAAAGTGGATCATTACTCGAGTTCTGAGGTCCTTACACTGACGTCTCTTCATCCTGTTTCAGCTGATTTTAAAATGCTGCTTCAAATAATTTAGAGACAAAATTTGCCTGAGATTATCTGCTCGAGAACATTTCAGGCATCAGCTGGAACAGATTTGCTTTCTGTCTCCAGAAGTATAGCTAAATATAAAGAAGTTAGTTCAGTTTTTATGTAACTACCCCTCAGTTCAACATGTCACAAAGCTCAGATCATCTCCACCTGCTTTCTAGAACATGACGATGAGTTCACTGGACTCCAACGGCCTCCACAGCCACCAGATCTCAGTCCAGTAGAGCAGCTTTGGGATGTGGTGGAACGGGAGATTCTCATCATGGATGCAGCCGACAAACCTGCAGCAACTGTGTGATGCTGTCATGTCAATATGGAGAAAACCTCTGAGGAAGGTTTCCACCACCTGCTTCCATCTATCACACTAAAGATCCATTTCTGCTCTCTTATGTACGTAAACAGCTACATCCGTTTCAAACGTCGTCATACATCGCCGTCCTCATGCTTCCATGACTCTTTTGTGTTACCATGGTTGTTAAGTCAGTTCCTGCACTAGGGGGCAGTGTTGAGTTCAGAGTTCACTCCTGCGAGTCGACGTCAGTTTCAGACACCGTTTGGCAGCGATAATGCGTCACTATAAAGTTGTTTCCAACCGCCCAAACACTTGCATACAGTCTTTCTTCAAAAGCTCGAGCAATTTCTACAGTTGTTGTGCTCGTCATCATTCTTCTTCTGCTTTTTTGTTCCCTTCCTGACACTCTTCCTCTTCTCTGGTTTGTTTCGTTCACTGGTTGTGTGTCAGCTCTTCTCAGCACTGCCCCCACCATTTCCAGTGGTCCATCTGCTGCGTCAAGCCACGGATAGCTAAGCTCCCTGAAAACGGACCAAATTATGTGCGTAACCAACACAGAAGACAGACGAAACTGTCCGTCCATCTGCGTGTCCGTCTTCTGTGTCAAGCATAAATGGACCTTAAGAAGGTCTAACCTGGTATTAGCAACATGGACTTAATAAAGTGTTTATGTGTAACAAATACCAGGCAGTGCAGGTCTGCTTCAAATGTTTAATTCTTGTTCTTACATATATGTTTTTTCTAGATGTCGTGTCTCTACTCATATTTTCTTGACCTGAACATTGTACCTGTGACAAAATCTGTTCCTGCACTAACAACGAAGCACAAATCCTGCAGTGAAAGGTCTTTGCAGCTGAGTAATGTTTCTCTTTAAAAAGTTAATAAACAGAGGAACTAGCAAGGTTGCAGACACGGTAAGAAAAAAAGCAAAGAAAAAAATCCCCCCTCTCATTTGCATTAAGAAATAGAAAACATGCACAAACACGCTAATTCAGCGATGAAATGAACTGAACAATCACTGTGGGAAGGGTAAGTTCTCAGCTGATGAATCCTAATGAAATCTGACGGATAGTAATTATGCTGATATTGTTCTATGGACCTTAACCTTCTAACTTAAATACTAAGAAGTCTGCAAATCTCTCCTTTCCATCAACACCTGAGGGAGGAGAGAGGGATGAAGCGAAGATGCATGCAGAAGATGGGAGGATAGAGTCTGGAAACATATAGAGAAGACAGGACCGCAAGGAAAAGAGAACAGGGAAGAGATAATGGTAACTGGAAGAAAGAGGACGAAGACGGATCAAGAGGCATAAGAAACATAGGATTAGAAAGGATGTTAGAGATAGGAGATGGTCTGTTGTAACTGACAAGAAATAAGAAACAAGGATGGAGTAGAGGGGCATCATGGGAAAAGAACAATAAAAGAGAGGTGAAGAAATAACAGTAAAGAGGAGAATGACAGTATGAGTAGATAAGAGAAAAAATGAGGGGGAGGGTGGGAGGGTAGCTTTATATTAACACCTCTCTGACTCTTTCCAGCTTCAGAAATGGAAATGAGAGAAATGCACAGCAGCCTCATTACATTCATACCCACTGAGGAGCCTTGAACTAAAACCTGGAGTAGAGAGGTGAAGCACACTATCAAGGCCCTGTATAATGTCCTGAGATAGCACATCAGCCAAATACATGAAGCACTAACCTTCTTCAGCATGGCAGTCTTTGCTTCCCGCTGTGAGGTGCTCCACCCTTCCTTCGCCTTCTCCTCCTGCTCCGCCCGCTGAGTATCCACCTCTCTGCCTCCCTCCCCCTCCTTCCTATCTGCCGTTCTCATCGCTGAGCAGTTAATTTTGGGATTAATACGCGTGGCGGTGGTGGCTGGCTCTTTTGAGGGATTTGTAGCAGTGCTGCAGACACTTATCTTGGTCATTACGGTGCCCATATTGGATTCAAGCGCTTTAGTATCTGCCAAACATTCGGTGGCGAAGGAGTCTATCAGGGCGACATGCGCCCGGGGATTAAGATAAGGAGGCCACTCATTACGACTCCTCTCCTCCTGCAGCGTGCCGACACTCACAACGGCTGCGACTTCTCCTCCAGCGACATCACAGCAGAGGTACAGGTCCTCACCCCGATTCTCCTCCTCCGCACCAGCAGACACAGGAAGAGGAGACAAAGGACAGTCTTCCGGCCCCTGGAGAGAGGTGGGGTCACTTGTTAAGACTGGGGACGTAGAATATAAGCTGATACAAGGCCTGGGGGAAGGAGAGAGGGAACTCCGAGTTTTCTCAGTGTGATGTGATCCTTGGAAAAGCAGGTGATCCTGGTTTTGATCCGGCACAGACTTCTCTGACAGAGACAGGTCACTCTGACAGTCGCCTGCTTCAGAGTTAGGATCCTCTTGAGTCAAATATCGGAGATTCTCACCTGAACAAGAAAAGTACGATTCCCTGTTGCTCAGCTGCAAACTCGGCTTCAGAAAAAAACGTTGTGGTTTCCCGGTGAGCACCATGCTGTAGCAAAGAGGCGGGCCGAGGTAAACTTCCTCCGTACACGCTGCAAACAGAGTCTCCTCGTCCCTGATGTCAGGGCTGGGGGGCAGGGACAGACAGGGGCTGGTGGACTCTTCGACCCGACCACCAACAACAGAACAGTTACTTTGGGTCTCAGCTGACTTCAAATCCAGATTGCAGATGCTTGTAGTTTTGGACAATGTGTTTTTTTGTTTGGATCTTGGCAACAGTGGGGGGCTCGGGCTGTGGAGGTCTGGAGTCGGTGTATAGGACGGGATGCTGTAGGGGACAGGGGTGGAGCTCTTCTCCTCAATGCACTGGCTGACCTCGCCACAGTCGCTGTCATGGGAGGACAAGGACAGGTAGGAGTAGAAGTCTCCCTTGCGAAGGTGGAGAGGCCTGTGTGAGTGTTCGAGCACCTGATGAAAGAAAAGAAAGTTCTTTTTTTTCCTTCAGATTGATTTTAAGATCTGAATTAGGACCAAAAAGAATCTGGTGTTTTACACTTTGTAAAACCTTTATAGAATACAGAAACTTTCCAATTTGGACAACAAGCTTTGATCCCTCATCTCTTGTTTTAAATGTGATTTATTTATCCAAATTTTTCAATTTAAGAAGATAATAATTACCACACCACATAATCTTTGATTTGCATATTAATATTTTACACTCAGACACTTTTCTCAGAAAGTTTTCTGCCTGATTTCTTTTTGCCTTTTCAGTGATTAGCTTTTATATTACTTCACTTGCTTCTAAAGAAATGAGTCATAACAACCCAAAATTTATGATCTGTGATGCGATTTATTAAATTACTTTAAGTCGGTGAACAAATTGAGTTGGATGACTTTAGCTTCCTATGAATGAATTTGTCCATGAAATGTACAGGCTATTTGAGGTTTAAAAGGGCTGCCTTGTCTCCAGAAACGTGAAGTTTACTGTTAACATCTGCAGAAATATCAAATTATTTTTTGTTTTCAAAGGTTTTAAACTTGCATTTTAACCATTTGCATGTGCTGGACTTCCTCAGCTGGAGTATTTAGGAGCACTGATACTCTACCTTGTCTTTGATCTGTGCCAGTGATGCAGGACCTTGGTCTTGAACAGACACACGGGTCTCGCTCTGGTTTGGTTCTTCAGTATGGCTCTCTTTGTTTTTCAGTGCTATCGAGGTCATGTCAATAATCTCCATAACAAAATTGTGCACGTTCTCATTCTTGCTTTGGGCTACACCATGTGGATGGAGGGAGGACGGGGAGGGCAGGTGCTTGCAGCAGGAGGAGTGACTATTGTGCCATTTTTTGGGAGGCAGACTTGAATCTTTTGCTCTGACTTCCCTCTTCGCTTCCTCTGTCACAAAAGATGAGAATTTGAACTTTTCCTGAATTGTGATGGCTTTCCTTCCTCCAGCTGCCGGTCTGCTGCTGTGCAAAACACTGTGGGAGCTACAATCGTCAACTGGTGAGAGGGAGGGAGGGGAGGGGATGGAGGTGCTGTGGCAGGGCAGTTCTCCCCTCAGCTGTCCCACCAAAGAGGAAGCCTGCTTGGAGAAGGGGAGGAGCTCAGAGGACGGCGAGGAACACAGGTGACCTGCAGAATCTGATTCTGCTTTCAATGTCAGGTTGCTTATATCTTGAACAGACTCTCCTGTTTTGGTGTTCACATACAGCTGCCTTGGAGATTCTCCTTTCTTAGTGAACACACCAGACTCCTCTCTAAGGAGCTCATCATCTTCATCCTTCCCTTTCAAACAGCTCTGGTCTACATTTCCATTCTCTACATCATCCACAAACTGGCTGATGTAGCTTCTTGCTGCATTTCTTCTGTTCTCCTCCTCTGTTTCTCTCATCTCTCTTTCTGTTTTGTGGTTGCTGTCCTTGGTGCTGGTTTCCATCCTTTTAGATGCTACAGAGTTCAGAAAACGGCACTTATTCTTACACATAGAGGAAGAGGAGAACAGAGTACTCCCACACTGCAGCTCATCCCGGAGGCCTGCCTCTGTTTTGGAGGCAGAGGAAGCAGAGTTGTAAGGAGATCGGATCCAGCTCTGCAGCTCCCTCTTCATGTACTCAACCCCCAGCACATAAGAGCCCTCCATCTCCTCTTCATCATTGTCCTCATTATCAGAAGAACCACTGCTCAACCTCACCTCGTCTTCATCCTCCTCGTCCCGGATGCCAAGTTCCTCTTCAGTGAGTGTCAGCGTGGAGGATGAGAGGAGGTCGCTGTCGTCCTCATCTTCGTCCGTGCATGCTGACGAGACATTCACCACCATGCTCAAACTGGCTGCATCCGCTTCATCTACGCCATGGCCTTCTCTGTTGTTGTTGTGACTGTGTTTCCTGTAACAGCCAGACTTGGAATTGGCCACCATGCTAGGATCCAGGAAAAGGTGGCGCTGATTCCTAAGCACTGCAAAATCTTCAGAGCCCAGAGATGAGTCCTCAGTGCTGCTCAACTCCGTCAGCGATGGTGTTGCTGAACCTTCATTGATCAGTGATGGTAGCTCCTTCTGCGAAATGCTCAAAATCCCAGAGAGAGGGGCATGACGGCCACCGAGAGACTGGGATGCAGGGAATCGAGTCGTCTGCGGTGAGCTGCTTCTAAGCATCATGTCAGAGACACTCCGGGTCATCTTTCCCGCCAGCGGACTTTGGATATTCTCAAGACGTTTCAGGAGATCAAGAGTTCTTCGGCTCAGCTCACCTGATGCTGGCTCTCCTTGTCCTCTTTCAACCTTTCCATTTCTTTGTTCAACTCCGTCGCCTTCTCTTCCCTGCTCACCGAGAATGTAAAGACTGGCTCCTGCCTCCCCATCACTACCCTGACATGGAATCAAGCAGCTCTCCAGAGAGGCACTACGATGAAGCAGGTCTTTGGAGGGGAATAACTCCATGCCCACAGCCAGCAGGGACTCCAGGGATGAGCCCTGAGATAAAACTGGACCAGATGACTGGCTGATAAGAGCAGGAGGAGTCTCCAAATGATTGCACTGGTCAGACTTGAACTTCTTGATGTCGCATTGGGACATGAAAGACTTGGAACAGTTGAGCTCAAATTCTCCTGCATCAAAGTCCGAGTCAGAATCAGCAGGTGTCAGGATCCCGTGTCCGTTAATTAAGATTTCAACAGCCTCCCCTCCTCCCCTCCTGTACCTCTTCCTCTTTTCCTCCTCTCTATTTCTTTTACTTTCACTTCGAAGCTCATCCTGTCTCCATCCTTTCTCCTTCTTATTCATTTCTGTCTTGCTCTTCTGATCGGACTTGATGACTTTTAGTTTTTGCACATGCCCAACTTGCTCTTTCTCATCTCGTCTTAGATCCTCTTCCTCTCCTTGGATTTCACCGTTCGTTGTTGTTGTCTCCGTGTCTCCCGTGTCACTCACAATCCCGCTCTCACAATCTGAACGTCGACTGGTTTCTGATTGGCCGCTCCCTCTGCCACCTTCACTCTCGCCCTCCTGATCTCCAAAGATCCCGTCTCCTCGTTGGCTGTTTGACATCAGACCTCCCAGGAGATCTGGGAGGGATTCGATGGAAGAGAACGAGGAATCCTTGCTTAAGCTCTTCAGCAGGACTTGGTGTTTCCTTTTTCCTGCCTTACTTTTGTGCAAAAAGGAAGAAATGAGAGGAAAATGAGGCTGCGTGTATAATTCAACATTATGGAGGCTGTACACTTGGTATATGTTATTGTTTTGGGGGATGGTTTGGGGGTTCACCACCCTCATGTCGGACATCTCGAGACGCTGAGTGTCTGGGACATCAGTTCTGATTCCAGCAGGTTGGTTCCTATTAGATGGAGCACTGTCTGAAGGCAGATTTGATTCTGTGGGGAGGTTCTGTGTCAGATCTGGCTCTGGTACTTCTTGTGGCTCTGCCTCTGTGATTGTCATATCCGTTTCATCCCATTCCCAGGAGTCGTCCGGTGGTGGTGCAACCAGATCAGCTGATACTGGGCTGATCTGGTTGAGATCCACTAAACCCGGTTCCAGAGAGGTTCCAGAGATCTGAGCATAAAAGAGAAAAAACAAAGAAAAAGGTCTTTAAAACGTTTTTTTCCCCCTCAAGATTAATCCAATTAGCTGATTGAGAACACATGATGAACTCATCCAACAACTCATTATTGCTACATCGTTTTTTAATGCTTCAAAGAAAATAAATCTCCTTTTTCAAATGAGCTGGGTCACTGCTGAAGGAAGAAAAAATACGAGCTGTAAAAAGGCATGAATAATAAAATGGAAATGATTTCAAGATGTTACATTATGTTGATGTCAGGAGATAATGTGCTAGTCAATGCAAAAAAAAATCTTAATAAGTTCCATCACTGGAAACGGTTGCAGCCCTCTTCACCCCCTACACCACCACGGACCTCATACTGCAGACCCGACACTTCCAGAACTTTCCCCACCAGTTTGCAGTCGTTGGACGTATCAGGGAGGAGGGTGAGGATGAGTGCACAGCTGTGTTGGTGTGAGCAGAACTATCTGCAGCTTAACTTGTCAATGAGCTAGGAACTGCTAATGAACTTCAGGAGCTCTAGGGCACCTGTGACCCTGTTTCAACCAAGGGGACAATGTGGAGATGGTGGAAGACAAAACATATGTTTGTGCTCATGCTAACAATAAACTTGACTGAACCAGAGGAAAGGCCAGTGCTGCCACTATGTTCTGACACAGCTGAAGTCTTTTAACATTGACCAGATAACGCCTGGAATGTTGTAGCTCTGTGGTAGCCAGTGTTATCCTCTGTGACAGGTAGCCGACCCCAACAGGCTTAATAAACTGATCAGTGAGGCAGCAACATTGTGGAGACGGAACTAGACCGTCACAGTGGTGTCAGAGAGCCGGATGTCGACCAAGTTAAGAGCAGTACTGGACAACACCTTGAACTACTCTATGATGTACTGGTCAGTTGCAGCAGCTTGT